>NW_005187432.1:4701179-4706076 GCF_000239375.1 Pundamilia nyererei | reverse complement strand
AATGTGATTTACAGTTTCTGTTTGGCACAGCTCATGTTCTGCTCTGTTCCCTCAGTCTGCCAGCTCAAAGTTGTTGATGTGACAGAGGGAGCAGAGTCTGTCCTGCTACCCTTCATATCCAAAAAACTGAAGAATCAGGAGACCGCCAAAGTGGAGTGGAAACATATCCAAGAAGACGAAATGAAGGTCGTGTATGAGAAGGATCGGAAAAGTCAAGACGTACCTGACACAGGCCCCGTAAAGATGAAGAAAAATCCATGGATTACAGGAAACGCCAGCCTAACTTTGTCAGATCCTCACTCTGAAGATGGAGGTGTTTACATATGCACCATGTATGACACGCATGGAAAGGCCCTGAAACAGAAAGTAGTGGCACTCTGGGTCAAAGGTCAGTATTAGAGGATGTTAGCTTGAAAGATCCTGATGATGTCTTAGGGTACGTTCACACTGCAGGTCTTAATGCTCAATTCCGATTTTTTGATCAAATCGGATTTTTTTTTGTCAGGTTGTTCACACTACAAATAAAATGTGACAGCAAACACGCTGCTGTGTGAACCCTCAAAGCGGCCCTTTGAGGACGTCACACACAACGCGCTCTGTTTAGATCCAGACCAAACAGTATTGTTTGACTCATGGCCGTTAAAATAAAAGACTTGTTTCGGACTTTACGTTTCCCAATTTTGCTTTAAGTTTTTTTGTTATTTACATATGGCCTAATAATTATCCTTATTGCTGTTTTATAGCGGAGCGGTGCTTCAAAGGAAAGTTGCAGATTTCTGTCAGAATCTGCAGATTATACAGTACAAATAAAATGTTCACGTTTCTCCAAAGTCTTCCCAACAGTTTACTAACATCTACACTGGATGGCCAGGAAGCGTTCGCGATGTCTTTTCGGGCGCTTCCTGGCGCTGATAATGTCTGTCTTGTGTCAGTGACGTAAAAGACGGATTTAATGCGACATGACCATTCAAACAGCAGTCGCTTTCTGAAACATCAGATATGTATCAGATTCAGTACCACATACGAAAGTGACCCAGATCGGATTTGAAAATATCGGATTTGTGCCGTTCAAACTGTCATACCATGATCAGATACGGGTCGCATAGGGTCAAAAAAGTCAGATTTGATGCGCTTTCGCCTGCAGTGTGAACGTAGCCTTAGTGTGTTAACTTGCTTTGTTTCAAAGAAACATCTGCAGTCACATTTTAGGATATTATTACATTGTCTGTAAAGGTCTCGCTTCACATAAGTGACAGCAGTTGTGAGCTGTGTTGATGCAACAGGCAGTTACATTTGTAGGGAAGAGCACATCAGGTTACAAAATGGGTTACCTCATAGCATTTCAGAATGGTTTGCAGTTGCAATTGTGCAGATTTCCCACTGAAGCATTAATCTCCAGTAATAGTCAAGAAGTGGGAAGAGGGTTTTTTTTTTCTCTATATGAAATCATAGAGAATAAAACTACAGTCCTAAGGAATAACTATATTTAGTACAAAGTAATTGTTTTCCGCAAAGACATTTTCAGGAAACAGGAAAAACAGCTCTGAATGTGAGTGTCTATTATCCTCTGTCCTTCATACTAACTACACACAGTCACATGATCTTGGTCTTGGTCAGGACTCTGATCTGACCTGATGCTGTGTTTCTTCTTTACAGAGGGCTGGCTGAAAACCATCAGAAGCTTCTTCCCGTGTGCCAGAAAGAACAATGGGGTGATCTGAATGAAAAGGCAAAGGTGAATCTGTTCACTGTTCAGTCAATGTGATTCATCTCTTGATGAAGCTTTTCCAAATGAAACTCACAGTAATTAGCGTCATTACCAAATGAAAAGTCACATTGACAAAGATGTAAAACTACTGTGTGTTTGTGAGCTCTCAAATGTCTGTTTCAGTCAGTTTGAACACTTGACACATGCACTCAGCACAACCTGAACTAATATTCAGATCGTCTGTGCACACTTTAAACTAAAGGTCTGCATAGAGAGGTGAGAGCAGTAAAGTGTTTTTTAGTACATTTTTAATAAAATTTAAGATTTATTTCATTTATTTAGGAATAAAATAGAAAAATTCTAAAAATGTTAGCTATCTAACATTTACAAAGGTAAACAGTTACTTTGATGACAGATGTCTGTACTAATTGATACTGTAGTATTTAACTATTTTAACTTTGATTTCAATTTACTGAAGGTTACCTGTGGGGTTCAACAGGGTTCAGTGCTGGATCTCAAACAGTTTATACTGGACATGCATGAATCGTATCTAAATTACTAAAACTTTATTTGCTGTAATGTATCATCAGTTATAGTCATTTATTTTTCTCTGGGAAAAGTTTAGAACAGTGCCTGAATGCAGTGGGAAAAAAAATGTTGCGACAGATACATCATCACTAAATGACAGCAAAATAAAATGTATAATAATTAGTAACTAGTCAAAAGTAGCTGTTATAAATTATTAAGAGTGTGTACCACTATGTAAGTTTTAAAAACATGGTGCTAAAAAATATGAAAGTGAATCAAAACTTTCATTGTTTATAAAAAAGAATATTTTTTGTGTGTTTATTTCTGTATGTTTATTGTTATTTATTCTTTCAAAATTATTTTACTTTTTTTTTTATTATGTTTTCCTTTGGTCTTAGTTTCTTTTATTTAGAATATACTGCATGTGAAAAGTGTAGTTGGAACATGCTATAGCTTCAGCTTTCAGCTTTAAGACTAAAATCTCCAGTTCAGTTCATTTTTTGTCATTTATTTATTGTTATAGCATCTCTTGGTTGTTTTTGTTATTTTTTGACTTTGGTTTTGTTTTCTTAGAAAAAAAGATGTATGTTAAGGTTAGTTAGGGTACTCTGCGTATAACAGATGTTTGAAGCTGTTCTGGAGTTTCAGAGCTGTTGTAGATCATACATAAAATATGCTTGTGTGTGTTCAGACTGTTTGTCAATGGGGAGACTCTCAGGGAAACATACAAACTGGACTCTGCTTTCTATAGAGAGTCCAATTTGTATGTCCAATTTGTGCAACTCCTGAAACTCAGGACTGTTGCGCTGTTGCACTGTGCTGTTGTGGATCTAGAGAAAACATGTGCTAACTGAGGAACTAATGAATGAGGAAGTAAGGAGTGGCAGAAAAGTATGTGCCTGTCTGAGCCTGCAAAACATTGAATTTGAAACCAGGGTTGTACCTTCATCTGTTGTCAGGAACAATGCAGTGATCTCTGCCGATGCTCGCACGCATTCGGTCTTGGTGTGGATTTTATTGTCATTCCTTGAAAAGAGAACTGGTAGAGTTCCTTCTTTCATTTGTCAGCAGTCACAACAAAGTAACTAAAAGTGCCTATTACAAGTATTTTTTGTAGAGCTGAAGTTGTCCCTGTTGATTCTGATTATTTGTGCCATAACAGTGGTATGAACAGGAAATTATTGAAACCAACTCTGTGAATTCAATGAGAGGAACTGTTACAGAAAAAAACAATAACAATGTAATGTTGACTCTATCTCACCTTTCTTTAAGCCTAAATCTGCTCATCCTCACTTACTAGCTAGCTTTTTATGTTAACATCAGCTGTGGCATGATACTTAAACTGAAACAGTAACGTGTATCCCAGACATTGACAGATCCCATGTTGTGCACAGTGTATTCCATTTTTAGTGGAATATCTTTTGAGGACAACCAAACTCTATTACCAGAGTCATAGGTACAGGCCATGGTCGTAAGGTGATGTTTGCTTTGGTCTGCAGTCCTGAGTAGAGCTATTCAAGTATCAACACTACCATAGACCAGTGTCTATGGTAGTGTTGAAGATGATGCTGCACTTGGGAATCCCATTTACTAGTTACACTCTGATTAGTTTAGACAGTGATTGAAAAAAGGCACAAGAATATGGAATTTTACAAAAAACTGTGAAAACCGCACTCCTGTCCCTGCATCAGATGCATCTAGTTCTTCATTAAAAATTCACATGGGCTCTTGTTGACCTTTAAGTAAAAATATGTAACACAACACTGCAAAAGTGCTTGCGGTAATGGCGTCGGAACCGGGACCAGGACCTTGATTTTTCATGCAACGTGCATGGTGTGTATTGTGCTCTTATTGGTTTTCAGCTAATAGCTCCTTGAGAATAACATTTTAGGTGCAAAAAATATTTTATGTCAGTCCAGTTGTATTGTTAGTTTTTGTAATATAGATTCAGAAATGGGAACAAATTGTGTACTTTTGCAACATGCTGCCATTGTAGTAAAGTGCCTAAAGATACAGATTTGCTAAGTTGATTCATAGGTCAGTGTTAAGTGGCTTAGCAAACAAATGAAAAACATAATTCTGAAAGCAGTCAGGTACAATAACTGGATTGAAAGTGCAGGAAAATGCCAATATAAGGCCATGCATTCATTTCCAAGGCAATGAAAGAGCTTCACAGAGCCTAGAGAAGTATTGCTCCAAACTACTTTATAAAACTATACGACAGTCTTTCTCCTGGGTAGCAAAATATGAAGAAATAAGTGTGATTTAAGACTCTAGCACAATGTTTATTTACAACAATCTCTATATACTCTTTTAATACAGAATATCCTCAACTGTACAAGTTATCTTTTGTACAAAATGTTCTGATTGTACTCTGTGACGATAGTGGGTATTTCTGTTTGTACTTCTTCTTGGTCAAAAGCCTTTCTGACTCTGTATTACTCTGTATTGATTGACCCCTTTGCAAAGGAAAATAAAACCTCACAAAGACAACTTGTTTGTGCGCATTTCAATTTATTTTAGATTTCCTGAACAAGGTTAAGATTTTCCTTCACCTTTAATAATTTAATTTAAAATAAAAAAATATTTCAAAATAAATATTTCAAAATAAATTATTAATCCATTAATAAATGCTTGATTAAACTTTCTATTAAAATCACA
>NW_005187432.1:4700168-4701029 GCF_000239375.1 Pundamilia nyererei | reverse complement strand
ATGGTGATTCCACTCCTCATTTTCAAAATTATTTCCTTATTTTGCTCTTCGAATAGCAATTATATTATTATATATAACTATTACATACCTATTACTACATAACTAATATAACTATTACCTCAACTCAGGACTGCCAATTGAATATGAGTTCCTATTGATATGAATTCCCATTGTTTAAACATCAGCACAAAAACCTAAGCCTTGACCTGAGTCTCTTTCCAAAATTCAGCAACAGTGCCACACGTCGCTGTCGCCGAGTGAGCACATGTGAGCCGTTATGCATTTATACAGCAGTATTTCACATACCATTGACAGACAGAAGAAGTAGTAGTTCCTACCAACTTTTTAGACACTCCCAACTTTTTAAAACATCAACATTTTAATATGAGAATCAATTCTAGAACATAAATATCTGGTATAGGAGGAAGTGATATTTCAGTATTAATCCGCACACCACTGCCAATCAGAGAGATGGGATAGCTAATCTGTTAGCAAGTGTAGGAGCTAATCCGGTAGTTAATCTAAAAGCCAGTTCATTTGCCAATTCAAAAAAAAAAGATTTTAGAAAATCTGTTATTTAATTGGTAATTTGAAAATGTTGTTATATGAAATTAGGTTTTTATTCAGGGTAGTTAATTTACTATTTAGCAATAATAGGTACAGATATTTCAGTTTGAAATACTTATTTGTTTGTTGTTTATAGTTTTAATTAAATTATTGTACAACACATTTATTTAGTAATGTTTAAATAAATAACATAATTAAAACATAAATTCTTAAATGAATTCAAAAGTCATTATTGAGATACAAAGTTTTTATTTTGATGCATGCGGTAGGTATTAGTGGTGCAACGGATCACGG
>NW_005187432.1:4696891-4697987 GCF_000239375.1 Pundamilia nyererei | reverse complement strand
CGCTGAGTGATTAATTTTAACCAAGGTCAATTATAAACACAGAGAGATAAACTATTATGAAGCTAAACTCAAGCTTATCCAGTTCGCATAAAAGAGGCCATATTGACAGCCTACACCAGAATCAAAAATACTGAATATTAAATTAAAATGCATGTGAAATATAGTGAAATATATATATAGACAGCTTTATTTTCTAAAAGAAATGAGAAAGAAAAGAAGAAAGGAGAGAGAAAAGAAAGAAAAGACAAGAAAAGAAAAAAAAGAAAAAAGAAAAAACGCTACTGCTGCACAGTATCCACTACAAATTGACCAGCATTAGTGGATCCTTTTTAAAGAAAATTTTCATTATTCTTTACGTTCATGTGAAAGCCAAATTACATTACAAAATTCTTTAGAAATCGCTAATAGATACAAAAACAAAAGGAATGAAACTGCTGCAGAACTGATGTTTTTTAGACAAGTCGGGCATTACATGGAAATGAAGCAAAAAACTGATTACACTGGCAGAAATGAACAGCAGAAAACTGATCCCATTGAAGAACTTTGTAAATAAATGCAAAAACATAGTGATATCACTGGTTTCCTGTTGAGCATTAACAACTTTTTCACAGGGGATACTGTCATTTTCAGTGCATGTGCTGTCGATGTCTTGGTTATTTCTGAGTGGAATCAGTCCTGTCACTGTAATATGAATCAAAACTACTGCAGAAAAGCTATAATATCTGAATGAATGAACAAAAATAGATACATTCATTTTTGTTGATGATAATTTAGGAACTAATAATATATCCAACAACACAATGGTTGTGTGACGGCAATGAAAACTGCTGCAGAATCAGTATGGAAGTGGCTATTATTATGGAACTTATTTCCTCCCTCACTGCTTTCTCCTTGCAAAGAGCGGTGTTTCCAATTCTGTGGAATGTCGGAATTTATTTTTTATATTTAAGGTTCATGTATCCCATTATTTTATGTTGCTTCGTGATTTGTGGCACAGATTTGTGTTTTGTCCTTTATTGCATACCGATTTGCATTTTAGTATAATTTTGGATTTAGACTGCTACACTCAGATACTAACAGGCATAGACACAGAGAA
>NW_005187432.1:4683122-4696595 GCF_000239375.1 Pundamilia nyererei | reverse complement strand
AGAGACACGGCTACCGTTTTTAACTTGAATCTTGAACTGATTAATAAATTTAAGAAAATACACTTTGAGCATATTTGTCTTCTCTCTGATGAAAAAGCCCAACAGGAAATGAGGCAGCTTGACCTGCAACAAGTAACCCATAGCAATGGTTTGCATCACCCACAGAGAGTTACAGTTCATTCATGTAAACCAGCCAGTAATACATACACATCAAGTGGGTGCAACCTGGTGAATCTGAAGAGAGCAAGAATGCTTTATGGTTGAAAAATTCACCAAGTAAAGTTATCTTTGCTGAAATGCTCCCCATCATCCAAACTGTGTGGTGTTTCCTGAGGCCTGTCTCATAAACCCCACATCAAATTAGCTGGAGAGAGCAGCCCTCCAACAAATCATCCACTGCACAGGGACGTCTCAACATTTAACCTGTAATACACATATTTTTCCCTGCATTACATAATTAATCATTACATTATTTACCTGCATTATATCAATATCTATATTTACATAATGCCCCAGCTTCATTTAAAGCTACATGCTATAATTATGTTACTAATTCTTTCACTGTACATCTTTCTGGCTTTTATGATTCAAAGTTAGCATCTTGTTAGCTCCCTCTGTCTAACTCTTGCAGAATAACTCCACTAGCTGCCACCAGAAAAGAATGATAAATAAGCATTGCTTAGATCTAAATGCAAGAGATGTGTGTTTTGCCTTTCTGAACACTAGAGGTCACTCGGGTACTCTGTAAAGTTCATGAATTCAGATGCCTATGAGACTGATTGTTAACGTTCTCTAAGAAACACATTGCTTTTTATGTGCTTTTTATGCTCGTTATTATATAGTCGTTATTAGTCACGACACAGAGAGCCCTACTGATGATGATCGCCAGGTGGAAGATCTCCATAGTGTCCTGTGTGATCTGCTTTTAAGTCACATTCTCAAACCTCACAAACTGAAAACACAAATCCACTCAAATGAATGCCACTCTAAGCACTTCCATTCCCTTTTATTAAGAATCACACATAAGTTTTGTGTACGTGATTTATTTAAATGTCATTTTAAATGTGATTATACCTTTTGATCTGAGAAGGTTGATGACTTCGTTCCTGTATGGCTCATTTTGATCATTGTAGCCTGATTTGCCAATCCAATCTGTAATGATCTTTACATCATCATCTGTTATAACACCTTTGTTTTGAAGCAGAGAAAACCATGTCTTTACCATCTCTGTGCTGTGGTTCTGAAAGCTGTTTTCAAAAATTTCAAGCCTGGTGTTACTCATTGAGGTGTTCTGAAAGTCTTTGAAGCCCTTATTATGATCCAACCAGAATCTTGGCATTGAACCAAGGATTGTCAGCTTGAAAGTATCCACAACATCATCATTACTTATGGCTGCAGCCAAGAGGTCTCTGAAGGCTTGTGATTTTGTACTGGGAAATTCACGATGGACTTCTGTAGGTACATAAACAGTTGGAAGTTCCCGACCATGAGAACTGTCCACTTTAGAAATGAGACTTCGATGCAGAGGAGATGAGTTTGTTGCCACTTCAAGCATGGCCTCTGCTAATCTGCTATTCTGGTTCTGTTTATGGGCCTTCAATATACTACTGACTGGTGGCTGGTGATCTGCATTGATGAACTTTCCAAGTCCTGGATTTTGAATTGCATATTTATGCCAGTTTTTGTATAACTCTACTTTTCCAACCTCTCTCTGAAGTATCTTTTTGCATTCATTTATTATCTTTCTTGGTTCACTTTCCTCTTCCTCTCCTCTCATTGCTTTAGTTAATTCTTTCCGGTTGATGAAAGGCTCCCATTGGCCTGGGTAACCGAGGAGAGCATCAGCCTCCACAGATTGGAGGCGATTTGCTTCCACAGTGATCTCTTCTTCACTGGCTTTTGGTTTCATTCCCCGTGCCAAAGCATGAAACAAGCAGCTCTTTCCCTTACTTTCTATGCTCATTGTCTGGTTATTCATGTGCACATCATAATGACCATCAGGATACTGGACACTCTTTGGTCTGTAGACTAATGTCACAGTTTTTTTAGCAGGTCTAGTGTGTGGGCTCAGCTCTTGCATTTTCGTAAGTCTTCCATTGCTGTCCTCTGTTAGGATGACAAGTTTAGTGCCAGTGGCTTCTGACAGAACTCTGATATCAAGGATGGTGCCTGCAGTCGTGGAGTTCTTGATCTTTTCAGCATATGATTGTGAGTGTTGACCTGCATGTCCTACAAGTTTGTGATTAGAATTTAGCTTTCTTGGCATGCATGCAATGTGTCTGGTGTTCTGTCCAGCTTTGAGGTTTTCCTCTGTTTTGCGACTCTTTAAGCCCTTTCTTATGTAACGACCAATTGCACCATTTGCCTGGCCTTTAACAATAGAAACTATGTGACTGGAGACCATGTAGACACTTTGGATACCTCCCAGAAGTGCTGTTGTCTTTCTGTGGCTATGTAATTTAGCTTTACCAGTCACTGTGGAGAGGGATGGATTCAGCATGTTCTTCCAGCTGAGGTCTTCATAGAATGGCTGCATTGCTGTACTGACCTCTTTGAAAATGGCCAACAGTTTATTCTTCCTGCTCTCGTCCTTCAGGAGATCGTGACGTTGCTTTTTATCATCAAGTTGTGAGAGAATAATGAGATCTCCTAAGGTAGATAAAGGCTCTTTTTCTATTTTTAATTTCACTTTATCTTCAGTGTCATTTAGTGTTTGAGTGAGTATTTTCCCTTCAGTCTTTCCTGGTGCATAGCTGATTTTTTCTTTTAACATTTCTTTACTTGTGTGTTTTACTACATTCTTCAAATTAGTCTTTAAGACTACACTGAAGCCATCTTTAGCCTGTCTTGAAAGGAACATTGACATTGATTTATGCTGTTTACCAAATTTAAATAAGGTTTTAAAACATTTGAATCCATTTGATATCAGCTTTCCAATTCCTGACGCAATAAGAGAGACTCCAATTTAAATGGCTTTTTCTATAGCCCATGACTTCCAGCTGAATTCTCCTGTCACCATGGCCTCAATGCCAGTGATGCAGTCTGATATTCCCTCTGTAATGAGTCCCAATCCAACTTGAGCAAATGTTCCAAATGTAAATACAGTGAGCAGTGCTCCTCCAACAATCTGTAAAACTCCAAGAAAGAACACCAGCAGACCTTCCCATGAGAAACGATTCTTCTCTACCACAGAAAGTACATATTTCAGACCTCGATGGTAGGCGTTCATGGCTTCAACTTGGAGATCTTTATCCTTGTCTGACACCAGTTTAAAAATCTGGATTGTTTTGGACATTGCATCCCTCGCTTTCTCTTTTATTTCATCCAAATTTTGGATAGCCTCAGTAATGTTTTTGTCAAAGTAACTATACATTATGCACTTGGTTGTTAACTGTTTTTCCAGGCCGTTTGGGTTACTGTTTGAGTCTGCAGAGGACATTTTTACAAATTGAAGACAGCCTGTTAGTTCCTCAATGAGAGTGGTATTATAAATATCTTGGAGATTTTCACAGTATTCTGAAAACAGGTTCATCTCAGCAACATCATTCATCATGTGATTTATCTTTTCTGCTGCAAGTTTCTCCAGAGAGGACACTGTGCTGAAAGATGGCTGTAGTTGTTCAGTGGAGATGATTACCTGACCAGATCCAGGTTTATCTTTGCATGCAGTTTGACCAAAAGCCTGGAGTTCCACTCTTGTGTTCTCAGAGAGTAAGGAGAGGATAACAAATAATCCTCCATTATTGTTCACCTCTGTGGAAACCTTTATGTCTGTGCCACGTCCAGCAAGGTTTGTTGCAACAATGACATCACCGGGAAACAGCTCCTTGTGTATTTTGCTCAAACTGTCTCTGTCACTGCGGCAGTAGAGAATAATTTCAACTGGGATGCTGCCTGGAGTCCTAGCTTGCTGTATATCTGTGTGGTTTTTTATGTAATCAGTTTTGATCAGCTTTGTTACATAAGTTATTAGGTTGAGTCACTCAGTTTTTGTTCAATATTTTTCATCTGGCGTATTTCATAAAAAAGAATGTCCGTGCCTTTTGTTTCCTCATCTTTATACCACTGCACCATCTGCCTCACTGTGGACCACCAACCACCAGGTTCAGATACAGGGCTTGAGTCAGGAGGAAACTCTCAAAACTCCACATTATGATTGGCTGATGGATCCCAAAATGGACTACATATAATTGGAGATGCATTGTAGGGAAACTCCTTCATATATATCCAGAGACAGAGCACAGAGCTCTGTGATGAACACCTGAGTGTGCTGCAGAGTGCTGATGGATGTCATTAAACAGACGCTTTTCCAGGACTGAAAGGATCTCACTAAGCTGTGAGCTGACTCAGACTGAGATTTGAAACTGGGAGACTGTATTTCACCGAGAGGATTTCAAGAAACTCAGTACTGTCACTGCCTGATTCGTAGTTGGCTTCACATTTATCCAGATGCCCTATTAAGCCATCTCACTGTGACTCACATTCATCTGAGATCTGGGCACTCAGTTTTTTCAAGCTGCTCTTTAGCTTGTTGGTGAAATTCTTGTAGTCTTTGATTCAGTTTTTCTTTCTGTCTTTCCTCTTTCTTCTGCTCAACTCATCGTTAACAACTGGTTTGTTGTATTCCCTTCCACTGAACACATGTATGTATCATTCATGAATAGTACTTTGGTATAATTTATGAAAATGATATTCATGGAGACAGGACTTTATTCACAGCATCTCAGTTTGTCACCCATGTGGCTTTCATTTGAAACTTTGTTCCCTGTTTTGATCTGAACAGTGACGTGGTACTTTCTGAAAGATAAAATAAATAAATAACCAAATTAGAAATACTTTTTGATATAACAGCCAACTCATAAGCACTTTATGAGACTTCATTCATTAGAAAAAAAATCAGAAAACAAACGTAATTTAATTTTGAAGGTTCTCCTCTTTATATTACTGTCTCACTTACTTTGGTGCAACAGCATCACAGCCAGTATTTTTAGATCTCTTCCTAGAAGGTCTGTTTAGCCAACATGCCTTCTTGCTCTACAATTTCATCATGAACCTCAATCTTGCACAGAGGATGAACATCATCTGTGTGCACTGCCTGACTGTCAAGGATAATCCTGATGATGAAATCTAGATCCCCGGCTAGAATTAAGAGACCAAACAGGAATCTTCAAAGGTCAGTGCATTCAGGCCTGAAGTTCGCACATAGATCAGAAATTAAAGTCTTATAATATGCAGTTAGGCTAATCATTTTAAACCTCTACACAAAATGATAACCATGTAAAAGTCTTTTGGGATGAAAATCTCAAACTGCTTGCCAGTTCACTGCTGAACTTTCTTGACAGGCATTGATTTCTCAGTTCAAATGGTTTGGAGTTAAAAGTCCTCTAAGCAGTGACCAAGCCTAACATCAACAGAAAACCCTAAAGGGTAGTTTCAAATGTACTAATGAACAGATAGATTCAAAGGAACATATTATGTGAACAGAGAAGAAGTAGTCCAACAATTAATGGCAGCCATTAGTAATATCCCATTGGTGCTGATATGCTAAAGCCATTCCAAGAAAAAGGCCTCTACACTTCCTACTGGTTTCTGAGCGCTGTAACCATCAATAATTTAGTTTTCTCAATTTCAAGGCATTTTTTATTGACATGGTATAAACTGATTAAACATTTGCCAAAGTGACTCACCTGGTTCCAAAACTTTTAATGCCAAGAAGCACCAACTTCAGTGTACTGGAATGTGAAAATTGCCTTGGCCTTGTTATATTCCATTTCTTCAAACTAGAGCATGCTACTGGACTTTCGTGAGGATCTGTTGAAATGACAAAGGTGGTGCAATTTTGAATTTGGCAAAATGTGTGCGAAATCAAACATGTTTTTTCTATGTGCGCATAGAAAAACAGCAACATGGAAGAAGGAACACAAGAAGCTGGAGAAGTACCAAGGACTCAGAGAAGAGCTCGAGAAGATATGGAGGGTAAAGGCAGCAGTGGTCCCAGTGGTAATCGAAGCATTCGGTGCAGTGACCTCCAAGCTAGACGAGTGTGTCCAGCAGATCCCAGGAACAACATCTGACATCGCTGTATCTATCCAATAAAAGCTAAAAACCCTTTATTGGATAGATACAGTGTAGATTGACAGGAAAACGGGGAAAGAGTGAAGTGGGAAGACATGCAACAATTCCACAGATCAGACTCGACCTGGGCCTACTGCTCTCGAGCCATACGGCATATGGTCGCCTGCTCACCCACTAAGCTTAATTGGTGACCAGGGGAATTTTTTGTATACCAAGAGTATGTGAAGGTGTGAATGCAGTAACCAGTTCCTTGACATACTTAGCTATAAGTTAAACAGTTATAAGAAGCAGTACCGAACTAGCGAACCCTAACCTTAACCCAGATAGCTCGCGAGTTTAAACAATTCTCACTATATACCAAGTGGTCTAAACAGTCCCAAAAATATGGCATTATCTCAATTATGTTTCCTGAAGACCTAAACTTAAGTAATCAATATAAATTGTCTAGTATAGCACAAAACTTTGTGTTAGTAAGTAAAACAGTTACATGTTTACATGTTTCCTTCATCTGGAGATTTAGATGGATGCCATTTAACACAGAATGACTGTACTCCTTGTATGTTGAATAAAGTAAGACAGGGTGTCTGTGTTATTTTCTTTATTCAAAAATGCTCCCCTGGAAAGTCTGTGGAGAGTCCATCCGTTATTCGAACCTTGGATGTAGGAGGAACAATGCGGTTTTTGTCCCGGACCAGCTCTTTATCTTCTCGAGGACATTTGAGGGAGCATAGGAGTTTACCCATTTTTTTTCTTGACTGGGAGATAGCATTTGACCGTGTCCCTCGAAGTTCTCTCTGGGAAGTTCTTGAGGAGTATGGGGTGTCTGGCCTGTTACAAGCCAGGAGATAGCTGTGGAGAGGGAGGTCTGAGCTTCTCTGCTTAGGTGAAACAGGAAGAGCAATTCATTCTTATTACATTACATTATGTGGAGCGATCTGCCTTTAGAGATGAGACAGGTTTCTGTTCTTAAATCACTCCTGAAAACCCATATCTTCACCCTGGCCTTTGACTCCTTGTGAGATGTTGGTTTTTTGTTCTAGTTTTATTTCAGATGTTTTAGTTTAATTTATGCTATTTTATCTTTTTTTTTAAATATAGGGCTGTTTTAATTCTGATGTATTATGTGTTTTATTTTTTACTGTTTTGTTTTATTCTATTGTTCTTAACTTATTTAAGCTACAGCACTTTTGGCCTGTGCCTTGTATTTTAAAGTGCTTTATAAATAAAGATGGATTGGATTGGATTACCTACCTCTGGAAGTTTAATTGGCAAAAACTGTCTGTGCAACAATGTCCATATGAAGTGAAACTAAACTTAGCCAAGAGATTATATCTCCATACCAGGAATGTTTTACCTGTTTTACTAGATCTCAGGATGTAGATTGTTTTGTTAGGATGCTACTGTTTGCACAGACTGATTGCACTTGTCACATGTTGTATTAGACAATACAGTAGAACACAGTGTTATCTGGGTTATTTTCATTGGTGAAATTCTTGAAGACCTAACCTTGACTGCACAAAATAATAGGAATGGCCTGTTTTCACTGAGATGAAACATGACCTTTTCCTGTTGCTTTTTATGATACAATAGTAGTGACAAAATCACTCAGTGTTAAAAATCTGGTACCATTAAATAAATGAAAATGATTTAATATGAACAACAAAGTTTACCTGCCCAGCCAGTCTTTTTTATTTTGGTTGGTTATCTTTTGAATTTTAAAGTATGTTTACTTCATAATAGTGTACACTTGCAATTCTTACTCTTTACTTGTATCTTGATTTATCTTGATGTTTTTTCATTACTCAGAATGTAAAGTTAATGTAGAAGCACTCAAATAAAGGGCAGATAGTCTAAGATTATTAAGTTGTGTGGATTAAAACTCAAACTGAAATTCAACGAGTGGCTTCATGCATTGTTAGGACAAAATTCACAGATTTGCATACATTTTCCGTCGTTTTCTTCATCTCACAGAAATTAAAGAGCTGGTATTATACATAAAATTCACTTTTCAAGTAGAGTCCATTCTTCTTTACTGATTACAATTGACCAATCAATATTAAAATATACTTTCATTTATAATTCAAATCATACAATAATTTGCATCAGATTGCAAAAAAAATTACATATGATCTATGTCCATTGTTACACAGCTACTGATCTGCACATATTTGTTAAACAGAAAAATCCATAAAATCACCTTTGAGTAATATCAGAATCAGAAAGACATCATTTATCCCCAAGTGGCAATTAAGTTAACTGTAGTCCTGAAGACAGTGGACGGAAGATACATCCTTGTTTCTAATAATAATCTTATTATTATGAAGAATAATCTTCTTTCAACATTTTTAAGTTCTAAGTTCAATGAAAACCGAAACGTTTTTAAGCTGCCGTGACTGTGTGATACTCATGATTAGGTAAAGGTAGCTTTCTAAATTACTTTTAATTAATCAGAAGTTAAACATGAATTTAATGATTCTTCACAGACTAAAAAAAGTATACGAACATTTACAGTTTATACACTGACATAAAAAGACACTAGTTCTTTTTATTTTTTTGTGAAAAAAGTGAAACACCTCAGCTCCTCAAAGTCCTCTGAATGCTCCTTTGTGTTTTCGCGATATTGTGTAAATATAATACCAAGAGCTGTTCCCCAAACAGCTGTTTGCTCAGCAAAATAAACACACACAACAAGGCAAATATTGTACTGGGGGCCCCTTTATCTTTAAGTTTAGTGAGAATTAAGAGTTGATTAATTAAATTTGTAATGAAAATAGAGTCAAACTTTTTTTTTCCAGTTTCTAGTCTAGTCTAATTAAGGTAATTAAATATTTTTTTTATTAAATAAAAAATGTCAAAGTTGTTGCATTACCTTCATGTGGAGTTTTAGATGGAGAAAGCAGTCTGCACTACAGCATCCATATGAAGTGAAACTACATTGTAACTCAGAGATTAAATCTGTTACCTGCCAGGAATGTTTGAACTGAGTGTCAAACACAAAGCTGTGGCTTTTTGTTTTGTCTACATGTTTCATTTTGCATATGCATATTCTTCTTTCAGATCTAACCTTAAAAGACTGGTCTTGTTTAAGGAGTCTGAAGTAGAGAAAGTTGGAAGCATGAACTGTTTCCAAACACTGCCAGCTCTGTGAGGACTCCTCAGCTCTAAATATAACCAGTTATTCTGTTCTTGCTCAAAAGGTGGGATTTTTATTTCAAATTCATATATCTCCAGGTAATTTAATTTTAGTGGCAGAATGAGACTAAAAACCTCTTATTAAGATTTAGGATTATTACATTATATCATGTAACATAAGAGACATTTAGCCTTTTTTTTCCTTTTTATTCCTGCCATGTCTGATGACTTTTGCAATCAGAATTATGATCTGAATGCACTGTTGTGCCCAACATATTCTGCTTTTCCTCCTCTTGTTGATGTGTTTCTTTTATCTCTTTTATTTATGCATTTCTATTTATGTTATTTCAGTTGTTACATTAAATATAATATTATATATTATAGTATGACAATGTCTAAAGCTGAAAGTACTTGATAATAAGGGTGGAAAGCCACAACAACGCCCCCAGAGGCAGACAGAACTAGATCCAGGAGATCCGGGCCATCCACAGCCCCCAAGAGTACAAGAGTACACATCTCAGCGATATCTGTGCATCCATCGCAGCAGGAGAAGGACGGAGGGGCACCCATGGCCAAAGAGCTAGAGTCCCAGAGAAGAAGACACAACGAGCAGCCGACCACATTAGAGGACTGGTCACCCTGGCACAAGCTGAGAATGAGGCTCTAGGCACAGAAGAAGTTTAAACCACCCCTGACCATCGCTTCCAAGGGTGCAGTTTAGCGTCTTTTTTCCCCCTAATAATTGACATATTCTTGGTGAAACACCTGCTAATAATACAGCAAATTAAAGTAATTTCATGGATTTGAGATGTGGTCAAAATCATATTGATTTCTCTATCACTGAAATGTTTTCTTAACCTAATCAAAATAATTTATGTATTGATGAGGAGCCCTTTCAGATGAGAAATTATGCCTTTTGGCCAGTAAATATGGATTATGTTTAAGGTAAGCATTTGGTGCAGCTAAACCAGAGGCAGCAATTACCTGCCGTATTTTTGTTGAGCCCAGCGCTCAGCGTAGTTCTGTAAGTGATTTACTTTTTCATTTCTAAAATTTCTCCGCCATCTAATGGAGAAGGTCGGGATTGCATTCAGGTCAAAACCACTGCTGTATTCACTGTTTCCTGTAAGTATGAGACTTGGAATCTAATTTATAATAATAAACTTCGCATTTACTCATTTCTGGCATAAGAAGTATTCACTAAATTAATAGCCTGATAAAACATTTTTGATAACCTGTAAGTTTTACAACAGTATAATTTGAATTTCTATTATCTCATTTAAGGAAATGGTAGGAGAGGAGGAAATGTTTTTATGGCTGTTGTTTAACTAAAAAGGTTTAAAAATTACTTTTCAGATTTTCATCAAAAACAGTTTTTATTTTAGTTGTTACTTTGTAACCTGAAAGGATGCTTAGAAATAACTAAAATGCTGTTTTCTCAAAATAAATGTATTTATATTTTATTACTGGAAATTTTTACTTCACAGCTTAAAAATGAATTGAAAAATAAGTCAGTAAACAAAACAGTATAGCACAAAGTCATAAAAGTGCACTGATATCAGTCTGTCCGGTCAGCTAGCATGAACCATTGTGAATCCCTTTCATCTGCTTTGGTGTAAATGAAAGTAACAACAGGGGCACTGGAGAGGCACCTGTTTTATATAAGAGAAACTCGGTGTCTCTATGATCTTTCCACTCCGTTACATGTACAGGGAAATGGCCCCCTCTGCCTTGGTCATGGATACTTCTTTAAGACACTGTGGCTAGCCTGGTCACGCCCCACAGCTTACGTATAAAACAGCTGTTAAGACGTGAAACCGGTGGTGGTTTGATCGGAGGACGGCAGAGGTTTCAGGATGATGGAATAGGTTGTAATAATGCAGACCTTCTCTGGATGAGTCTTCTTTCACTGTCAGATTTATCCAGACCACGTGGATTTATGCACACACAACCCACAGCAGTTATTAATAGGATCAGTTTTCCTGATATCAAAAACATGTTGATTTTCCTAAATTGTAATGGCATTTTTGAAGAGAAACACGTCTAAAACCTGCACACACTGTTTTATTAGTCACTCAGACTATCATTGATCATTATTGAAAGAAATATGTGTTTAAAAAATGTCCATTGTTAGTATAACACTCTTCTCACATTGGCACATTGCTGGGAGTGCATCATTTTAAAATTTACCACTAGCCCAATCTGGCCCTTACACTTCACAGTAGTGACACCATAAAGTAGTGCTCTGAGTGCATTTTTTGTCAGTTCGGCCTGCCATGGCATTATACAGAATTTTGTTAGAAGAGAGAAGTGAAAACAGCTTCACTGAACTTCAGCAACAGTTTATTTTTTTACACAAAACAGTGTGAATGCAAAGGAATGCAGTGAAATGCACATATGTTGTTGTTGTTTTCTTAAATGGCTCAATGAAAAACTGAAAAATAGATATTATGTAAAAGCATTTACAAATTAAATCAATATGTAAATTTAAGACAGATTGTTTAATGGATAGTCATGCAGGTCCTTGTTGACAGCAGTAGTTTGTTCTGTGAAAACAACTTTCTGGCTAATAGTTGTGTTCCGGCCAGTGTCTCTCTCCCTGTTCTTCCTGCACACATTTTCACAGTGCAAAAGATTCAACAGATGCTTTCGCAACTTCTGTGAGATCATATACAGCAGAGGGTTCATGCAGCAATGAGAATAGGCAAGCATTTCACAAATACGAGACGTGATAGCCAACCGTTCCTGTGTTTTACAACCTTTGGGTGTATAGAGAGAATTGATTAAAAGCATAATATGGTATGGCCCCCAGCAAATGAAAAATGCTGCAACAATACACAACAGCACAGCTACAGTCTTGTGCTTCTTTCTGTTTAAAGCTTGTAAAACCTTCTTGAGGATGGCAGAATAGCAGAAAATAACAATGGCAAATGGGAGGAAGAATAGCAGTGACACTTGGAGGTGTTGCCCGAGGTTGTCTTCAGATGTCTCACAATAGGTATAATTCTCCCAGTTTCCCACCTTTGTGCTCACAGCTTCCCTCAGGGATGCAGAGATGCTGATGACCCAGGCAGCTACACAAGCACCAATTGCGTACTTCTTTCTATCTAGTTTGTTCAGCTGGTTGTGCAGCACCACAGTAATGAAACGATCCACTGTCATCGCAGTCAGCAGAATGACACTGCTGTACAGACCAACAAAGAATGCAGCAGTTATGAATTTGCAGGAAAGGTCTCCAAAGACCCAGTGGTGTAGATAATCAACAGCCCAGAATGGAAGTGTGATGGTGAAGATCAAATCAGAGCAGGTCAGGTTCAGGATGAAAATATTTGTGATACTTTTCAGGTTCTCGTAGATGAAAAGGACACATAAGAGGAGGCTGTTGCCTATGACACTTATGATGAAGATCAATATGAACAAAGTGCCAGTAAAGGTTGGAAAGTTAACCTCACATAGATAATGTTCTTCTTCAGTTGTGTAGTTGCTTTCCATTGTCAAGTTTCTATAAAACACAAACACAAAACTAGATTTTTAAAATGTAATTAAACACATTAACTAAGCAGTTTTCTTTATGGGAATTTCTGTTTTTTAGATTTTAGTTTTTGTATGATCTGTGAACCACTGAGAGTAATATAGCACCAAATTAGGAGAAGAGGCACAGCAAATACTGATCAACTTACCCCAAGCATCAGCCATCAATTTCCTGTGCTGGAAAGGTTTTGATGTTCTTAAGTAAACTTATAGTTCCTCTTTTTAAGTTAGAGTCAGAGCACTGCCTTAAAGGAAAGCACACATTTTTTTTTAACATTGTTTGTCATACTTTTTTACTGACAAATAATTGTCTACAAGCATCCTGCATCAGTCGTACCAGACATCAGAAAATAATATAACCTATAAAATCTGACAAGAGCTGTGTTGAAACTTTAAAGGTTATCATTTTGAAAGCTCCAGTTTGTATTTTGCTTTTTGTTTCTTTTTTTTTTAATGTTGTTGTGTTGTACTATTTGTAAGGCAAACCATGCGTAGCCAGTATTAAACTTCAGTCCACAAACATTTCATATTTTAAGATCTTTAAATATTTCTCCAGGATATCAGGATATCTTATTTATGTGTTATGCCTTCAACATTAGTCAAGAAAAATATAATGTAAATTTAAGTAAAAGGAATGAAAGTCAGACAGTGTTGACCTGACTCTCAAAATGGACCATTTCAAATGAAATGTGTTTAAGCACAATTGTATGACACCTTGTTCTGATGTTAATCTAT
>NW_005187432.1:4680854-4682187 GCF_000239375.1 Pundamilia nyererei | reverse complement strand
CACACAACCCAGAAACACACCGGTTACACTCACTCACAAAAAGGGGCACTTTGTGGATCATGTGACTCTTCTTCTGCACAAAATTATCCTCATGAGCGCTACCTATTCCAAACTGGAGACATCATCATCATCATTAAAAAAAATATGACAGCAAAATGCAACTTGGCTGCAAATAAGACTAAAATAAACAATTCAAGCTAATACTTTCAACACTATTTGTGCTATCTGTGCTGCTTTCTATTTGTCAGACAATCTGTGCTCTGAAACTCTGAATACATTTAAGCATTAAAGTTTAAATCTATAAAGGAAACATCAAAATCACTTTCGTTTGTGGGCAATAAATTAATATTATATAGCAGCAGATTAGAAACATAAGAACATTTACACATTTTCTGCTTCATTAAATCAGTATCAGTATATAATATTTAATGTTACAGCTGGGCTTCATTCAGAGAGTGTAGGTATGCTTTATTCCTAAGTTAGAGAAGCTATATACATACAACAACAACAAAAAAATCTGTAATCACGTGGCACCTACAGCCATTTTTAAATCAATACTTAGAAACTTATAAAATAAACTATTCCCAACTAGGTTATGTATTCAGCATAGGTTACCACATTTTAGGGGGGTGTTCATACCCTTTACTCAAAGTTCAGTGCTGAGCTGAGTTGTTGCAGTGTTGTTTTTCCTCATTTAAAAAAAGAGTAGCAGATTTTTTTCCATTTCTGGTCTAGCACAGTTTAGCAAAGAAAACCATGTAAATAAGTAAAATATTACAATATCCCTACATTACCAACCTCTAGAAGTTTAGACAGAGAAAACATTCAGTGCCACAATGTCGATATGAAGTGAAGCTAAATTCTCCCTAGACATTATGCCTACCAGGACTGTTTCATCTGATACCCTGTCTCTGAACTTATCATGCAGGGTCATTTTCTTTATTTAAACAGAACCAACCTTGATGACAAAAAATAATAGCAATGGCCTGTTTTTCCTAAAATGAAACCATTATGAACACAAACAACAAACATTGTAGCTTTACTGTATGTTGAATTAGTGGCTATGTGGCGTGAGGTAAGCAATGCATTTTGAGGAAGCCAGCACATTTCTCGGTGATGAATTTAAATACCACAGTAATGCTGCCTCTACTGGAACACCGTCAGACATGCATTTCCATGTTTTACAATGTCATCGGGTGAGACTATTACACTCTAAATTTAATCTGTGTGCTTTTGAAATGTTACGCTGTGTTCTATGAAAGTCAGTTCTTTTTGTCTGTTCTAAATAAAGAAGTTTTCTTTTCAGTTGCTATGCAGTTTAGTAAGAATTTTC
>NW_005187432.1:4671163-4680510 GCF_000239375.1 Pundamilia nyererei | reverse complement strand
GGCTTTGTCATACTGGTCCACTTGATTGATCTTTATTATTGTTATTTATTTATTTAAACTTTAGAGTTATTACAAATGGAACAGACATGACTGGGGGATAGGAAAGGGAAAGACATAGACAAGAGAAGTTCAAGAAAACAAGAAGGAAAGAAAAACAGAGGTGAGAGGGACGGTGAGAAAAGACACTAAAAATCTGCTGGATCACCTACTGGAACGGGGGGAAGGAAAACAAGCAAAAACAGAACAACAGAGTAGGGAGACCACAGCAACAACCTAGATAAGTATAAGTAACAGTAAATAATCAATATTGAATGTTACTGAGCAGCACGTAAGTCTGTGAGCACCGTGTATACACCTATGTGCACGCAGACACAAACATGCATTCCCACCCTCATGCACACATATACAAATAGTCAGCATTCGCCCAATGTGGAGACAAACAGAAATGAACACTGTACACACACTCACACTCCCCAAACATACTTTATACCCCCAGGTCCAGGTAGCATCACCCCCAGAGGGGCAATCCACCCCCAGACCCAGGAGATGTTGCCCTTGGCCCTGTGGTGAAGACAAGCAGACCGCCCCTGGTCCTACAGCAGCAGGGAGGCCCAGCATCCCAGACCCTGACCAGGCCGCTGACTCCTCCTCCTGCTACTTGTTCAACAGTCCTGGGTCTTCTGTGTTGTATTTTTCATTTCATTCAATGTTTCCACTTTGGACAGTCCCAAGTTTGGACTGCAAGCATGCAGGCCAGTTCAGTAGGACTCATTGTGTGCTGTAATAGATGCAATACACATTTTAACATAGTGATTGTGGGCATGTTACTCTAAAACTAAAACATGATAATCTGCATTTATGGATGGCGCGATGAACTGTGTTCATAGACCGTTGCAAAATATTGAAAAAAGTATTGTCTCACACATCAAAATCATTGTTTTCAGGTATTCAAATCAATTCCACATTTCCACAAGTTCAAATCACTTCCACGGATGTGGAAAATCAAACATTCAATATATTTTATATCTTCTTTAGGTTTCTGAAAAAATATGGACTTATGAGATTTGTATGTCATTACATTCTGATTTTATCTAAATATTCAACCTGTAATATCACAGAAATTTAGGCATTTTGTTTGTTCTAATATGTGGCATATTATTAGTGAAATAAGCAGTAATGAACCAGCATACTCAAATAAATGCATAACTCATACTAGTCCCACGAGTGGGTTGCTTTGTCCTTTTCTCAGTTGCACAATCTTGCGCCATCCAACGGGAAAGGTTGGAGCTGCGTGGATGACCTGGTGCATTCACTTGTTCCCCGTAATCGTGAAACTTCAATGCAGATTAAGATAAGATAAGATAAGATAGATCTGTAATGTCACTGTTACCAGAAACACAGTTTGGCATCTCTCCATTTGTAGGTGCAGGTTTTTGCATTCAACATTCTTTGGATAGAAGAGTGAGATAGACAGAGGATGCTCAGGTTGTTATTACTGTGAATGTAGGTGCAGGTGAAAAAAGAGCAAACTCTCATAATGTCTTCGAACAGTTAGAAATTTGAGTGTATGACTGAGTTAAGATACATCCTGGCAGTGTGTGCGATTTCTTTTGCTCTTTATATCTGCAAGACGATTATGATGTGGGACACTTTAGTCTTAATTTTGGTGCTTTTGGTTACCTTATAATACTCATGCATGCATGGATTTTTATGTATTTGTCAAACATTGTAATTGCAGAATTGTGCACTGTGCACATCACAGGTTAACACGGTCACAGGAATGATATAGTTAGTAGCCTAAGCCCAAGTTTTCTGTCAGTACCTTAGGCCAATGCAGTATACTGGTTGAGATGCACAGATTCTTTTTCAAAAACATTTTGATTTATTCAAATAAAATTCAGACAAATAAAAAAAAAATTAAATTAAATCAATGCAATGACGTTGAAGATGCTGATCAATACGACAGTGCCTGAATGCAACGTTTCCTGCAGGGTTTGACTTTGTTGCAGACTGAACTGATGCAGAGAAGGCTTGCTGATGATGAACACCGATGGAGTTGGACATCAACATCACATGAGGATACATAAATATCTAACTTTGCTTCGTCTGCTTTTTTTTCTCCTTTCTTTTCTCTTCAAAACACTGGACTGCATTTGTCTTTTTAAATAGATAACTGCCATCAGTGAAAGAGTGAAGAATCTGTTCGGGATAATTAATGAGTTTCTCTGCGCTCAGAAACTGGAGCTACAGGAAGGATGGCGACGACAAAGACGGTTTATCTCGTCAGATGTCTGGTCTTTGTTCTCCAGCTTGAAATCAGCTTCATGAGGCTAAAATCTGCCTACGGTGAGTCATAAAAGTGTAATTGACACCAGCTACAAAAAGCACAGACCCACATCGTGAATTAAGTGTTAATTATATTATTAATTTTATTTAGACAATTTTTAAATCACATTTTCCTTTTTAACATGTATTTGTTGTCATTAGGCTAATAATGGGTTGGCTGTCATGAAGTGTAACCTTTTCTGAATATGCTTACAGTGTCCATATTTCTTACCATAGTACTGACAGCCCGATGGCCTTTCAGTTATTTCAGTACTAAATCACAAATTTAACCTCCTGCTTTGAAAGCAGTGATTTATTTATTTATTATTTTAAGACGGCAAACTCATGAAATGTTTAACCACGCTGTTTTGTTGCTGCTGCTTTGTGTAATAGAGTTCACGTCTGTAAGAAAATCTAACACATCTTGCGTGGAAGCACCTATTGGCATTTGCTGTGGCGTGTTTTGAGCCCCGACAGTCACCGTGTGACAGATTCATGGACACATCACCCACTGATGTCTGGCCTCACACGCCAGGTCCTGGAGCTCCTGGTGTGAAGAATGTGAAGCATGCCTTCACTGTCCGCTGTGAAAGGAAAAGTTAGGACACTGTTGTCACTGGAAGGGAAGAGTGACCACATGTTTGCCACATGGCACCCACTGAGGAACTGTTTACATCCAGCCGGACATGTAAAAGAGCGAGTTTGCTTTCTTGCGTTTTAGACATCGTATTGTCCATATCTAATCTCTTAATATCTAATAATCAAAGATTATTTTAATGCTGTTAAAATAATATTTTAATCTGTTTAAGCCTTTTAGTTTGGGGTGTTTCAGTAAAGCTGATGCACTCTAATACAGCAGCCTCACAGCATACAGACTGTTTTTGGCAAGGTGTTGTTTTACAGGATTTGGTTTGTGCTACTGTTAAAAATGCTTAAATAAAATAGTCATATTTTGTTCTTGGAAATGTGCTCAATACGACAGAATGCAATTTAGCTGACAAACCACACCCTCTGAAGTGACGTAAGAAAAGCCAGAACTTTCTGAAAGGGTTCATATAAGAAACTGATATTATAAACTTTGTGGATGTAAAGTTTATGACAGCACGTCGTGTTAAAATACAATTGATGTTCTTAATTATTTAATGCCTACTGTGATGCACAGGTTTTTGTGAGTTTTTCAGCATTGTCAGTCAATTTTTGTTGTTATTGAAAACAGTCAAAGGAGCTTGCAAAGAAATCCAACACCTGGATGACTGAGAACCTTCACAGAGTTATTGAAAACAATTAATACGTTGCACAAACACATTTTTTAGGAATACATTTGGCAAAAATGACGGATGTAGAGAAGTTATACAAATTAATACTCATTTCATTTCTTTTTTAAAATTTGTTTGAAGGTTCAATCAGATCAGACTTTACAGAGTTCATTAGAAAAGCGAAATTGTAATTAGAAAACAAAATTTTTCATTTTAAATTATGTGTTTGTTTGTTTACTGATTTGGAAAACAAATCAGTACCTTAAAATGGAGAGAAGTAAATGAAAAGCCTCAAAAGATCATATTTGAGAGGTACATTTAATATTTTCCATTTTATTTAAAACTTTGTCAGTTTGGTATTTTTGTAAGCGCTCAAGTTACAGTAAGTTAGTGATCTGCTGAATATTATATTGTCAGATTTTGCTTAATCTACTACATCTGCTAAATCCACTAAATCTGTTCACTGGACTCTTCAGTCAATAGATGTTTAATTAGATTTGTTATGATGTTTGATTTTAACCCCTTTGTCTTTTATAAGTATAGATTTTTAAAAGTTTTTTTTTATATCAGAATAAAAGAGAAAATTGCAAAAAAAAAAACAAAGCAAAACAACAACAAAAACAACAAAAAGACGGAACTAAAAGCACTGGTTTATAATAAATTGATTTATGATAAGATACATATGAAGCCTTATAAAATGCTTCATACAACAAATGCATCATTTTTTTATTTGGCTACATTGTTGTTGTCTCATTAAAAATTCTAATCTAACCAACCTATTTTCTTTGCTCTCATCTGTTACTTCTTAGGAGTCTACCCTGCCAACATGCAGGAGCCGTCTCCTCCAGAGCAGAGGTTATATATAATCTCTGTGAACCACCAGCCCAGAGAACGGAGGTGGGCATCTAGGCCCAGGTCCGAGGTCCCTGACAGGACTGCAGATAAACGAGGCCACTACAGAAACCAACACCAGTCAGAGGAGTCAGATCCAAATGTAATGATGGAGGATGAGCCCAGTAATTCTACACAGATCGTAGTAAGGTTATTCTGCTGCAAAGACATTCAACAGCAGATAGAGTTAATGCAATAGAAATATTACTGTACTACAGTTTTAGTGTTTAAAAAGGGTACATGCAAAGATGTGATAAGAACATATAATAACATATATAATAAATATCTGCTGTTGTAGGATATGAATAATGTCTACTACACATCTAAAATCTATGCTCCTGGAGATGCAGCTGGTAAAGAGCTGTGGGTCAACATCAGTAAAATGGAGGCGGATCAGCAAAAGGTCCGTGGCTTCCTGCCCAGCACTCACCGACAAGCTGAGGTAAGAGATCAGTCTGTGAAGAAATAACTAAAATAGGAACATTTCAAATTTGTGGGGAGTGAAGTGGTTTATTTTCCAGGTATGATGTCCAGACTGTCTTGTACACCTTTCATATTAGTTTTATAGTTTCATCTTCTTCCTAAATAAAGACAAAACAACAACAACTTTGTTTTACCTAATTTCCTGCTTTATGTTTCTGTGCTTCCAGAGAGTGAATCTTTCCTTTGACTTTCCTTTTTATGGCCATTTACTCAAAGAAATCACAGTTGCAACTGGAGGTGAGTCTTTAACTACACTCAGTGTTGTTTCTGTGGAGGTTGTGAGCCCAAAGCTGCACGTGTCAGGAAATCCCATCACCTTCTTCAAATCTAAGAATAAACACACTTTTGTTAGTTGGAATTCCACCTACTTAATAAATATATTAGTTTATTAAATGGTAATAAATAATTGTTACTTGCATATTTTGAAGTTTTATTGGGGCAGTATCCATGCCTGAGCTTTAGTGAGTCAAAGATCTGACCGTTGCATTGACAGGAACAAAGTACATACCGTAAGTTAAATTAATGACTGTGTCTACAAGCAATTTACATGACAGCTGTCCGTGTCAACTGATTATAATGTATAATAAGTTACTGATGCTAACAGCTGCACATCTTTTCCTACCAGGTTTTATTTACACTGGAGACATAATCCATCGGATGCTCACAGCCACTCAGTACGTCGCTCCTCTGATGGCGAATTTCGACCCGAGCCTGTCGAAAAACTCATCTGTGTTTTACTTCGATAACGGTGGGAACTGTTGATCTTATTTATTTACTAGACTAAATATTTTTACTGAATAGACGCCCTAACATGTGCTGCATACGGTTGGCAGGGAACGTGCAAACATGCGTACAAAACATTACAGTATTGTGTGTGCCCATGTCCATCCATTAGGCACAGCATTGGTGGTTCAGTGGAACCACCTTCACCTCCAGGACAACATCAGCGTGGGAGCTTTCACCTTCCAGGCCGTTCTGCACAGTGATGGGCGGATTGTCTTTGCCTATAAAGAGGTGGCTTTTCTTCTCTCTTTTGTGTCCATCTTTTAAAACAAAGTAAATTTATTCATGTAGTTTTTACCTTATAGATTCCTATTAGCATCAGCGACATCAGCTCTGAGAATCATCCTGTCAAAGTGGGCTTGTCCGATGCGTTTATGGTGCTTCGTGAGCTAGAGCAGATTCCCAGTAAGTAGAAAATTTGTCCTGTTAAAATTTCATCAAAATACTTTCTTTAATTATTAGCAGCTTATATGTGACATCTTTATTTTCTATCCGACATGCGTCAGATGTTCGTCGGAGAACCATCTATGAGTATCACAAAGTCGACATTCCAGTGTCCAAAATCTCCCGTTTAATAGCTGTGGAGATGCTTCCTCTCCCTAGTAAGTTATTCCTATTTTTAATACCATTTGAACCAGTCAGTATTCAAAGAATGTATAATCTTTGTGCTACAGGATATTCTACTATTATGCTGTTTTATCTGCAGAAGGCAAAGCAGTTTCTTCCTCCTCACTCTCTTTGTCTGTCTTCTCAGCGTGTCTGCAGTTCTCCAGCTGTGGCCCATGTGTCACTTCTCAGATTGGCTTTAACTGCAGCTGGTGCAGTAAGCTACAAAGGTAAAGTGGAAAAGCAGTCAAAGAGATCTTACCAGTGACTTTGCCACTATTTTAGGAATAGAAAATGTTTCATGGTCTAATGTGGATCCATTAAAATTAGAGAATATTTTTAGTTGAAGGCAGTTACAGTAAGTTTTTTTTTTCAGTGTGAAACTGAGGCATTTCTCACTTTGGATAAATATGAAAATATAATAACTGCATTATCTCTCATTTTAATAATAATGAATTTGAAGTATTTTGTACATGCAGCCTATTCAACCTCACAGTTTATCCACGAGAGTTTTTTGTTGTTGCCCAAAGTTTGTTCAGTTCAGCTCTCAGTCAGTTGCGGTTGCACGTGCAGGGATACGCTCACTCACTCACACTCAGTAAACTTGATTCATAGGTGGTGCTTCCTGAGACTGTCTCATATCCTGTCACTGTGAGTAAACAGAGCAGGCTCGCAGAGTCATTCGCATGTCATTCACATACAGTACAGTCAACAGGAAGCCTGCGGGATAGTCAGCAACCCCAACTACCCGAATCTGGCCTAGCGACCTTAAGAGATGAATATACAAAGTTCACTGCAGTTAGCAGGAATATGCAGCCGAATCTCCTGTCAAGCACTGAAGAGTCTAATAAACTTATCTTTTAAATAAATAATTGTAATACATTTAGTGATTTGTGACAATGAAAAAGGTTTTTAAGCATCACTCATGGTGGTTTAAATATTTTGTGATTATTATCCACATCTCCAATAAATCATTTTAATTTTAATTTAAAAATAAATCATCAGCTGCCAGCATTAAGGTGGATAACTTAAATCTGCTTTTGGAAACATTCATCTCCATGAATAAAGCGGGTTGTGCTCTCACAGAGTGAAAATGTAACAGCAGTCATTTCATTCTTTCTCAGATGTTCCAGTGGTTTTGATCGTAAACGGCAGGACTGGGTTGACCTCGGCTGTCCAGAGGAGGTTCTTCTGCTTTTCTCCATAAAGATTGACCACATTAGAGCTTAGCACCATTAGCGTCAGTCTGAACACACTTTTGTTTCCCAGAGGCAGAATCTGCGATGTCCCTGGATGAATGAAGTCACAAATGCCACATCACATCACGGGAGACACCGAACCCCTCCAGTTACTGTGTCTGCAGGGCAGCAGAGGACCTCTGGCATGACCTCCACCCCCGAGACTCCCACTTTCACCATTCCCTCAACACACAGCATCAGCAGAGAAACAAAATCACATCCACAGCGTCCCACCAACAAATCTGCAGGTGGTAAACTCACAAAGCTTTTTTATCTGCTTTAATAGTACTCATAGTTTGTTGTGACTGCTTGTCTGATCACACTCCTCATGCACATGTCCTCTGCAGCGCAGCCATCATTACGACCCCATGAATGAATGTTTGTTGTTGTTGCACAGTATCCATGCTTGGTGTGTTGTGGAACATCTGACAGGGTGGGGGTCAAGTGGCCAGCTATTTCCCAGCCCCCTGTTAGCTCATAGCTGAGCATATACAGCGCCATGTTAAATACTGCATGATGTCCTCAGTGTGCTGAAGGATGGCGTGATATACGTTCATCACTCTGGCAGAGTGAGAAAGACTCAATATCCGACTCAAGCCAAAAATTTTTTTGTTGATTATCACTTTTTTCGTTCTTCTGCAGACTACGTTTTAAGTCAAGTCCACTGAAGTGAAAGCTTAGGAAGAGAAAATGAAGTTTACAGATTGCTCAGAAACCGCCACTTGTGAAATTTAACCAAAATATTTTTTAAAGTCATGTCACAGCATGTCATGTACTGTGTGCATTTAAAAGTCTTTGTTTTTCGTTTTCTAGATGGTGCAGAGACTGCTTTTCACATCAGTGATGCACGTAAGTCACTCACAGTCGAATGAAAGTGCCTCGTGCAGTTCTATTGGACCTGAAACGGTCTCTGCTTTCCAGCTCCTTAGTCCAAAGTGTGTGACGTTAAACTGCACCCGTGTGAGAATAGTGCACGTAATTTCCTTAACAAATTCACATCCAGCGAGTGTGTGTTGAGTCTTGCTTCCTCTGCGCTCTACCCAAGCAGTACCTCCGCCTTAGTCAAACACAGTGTTTCCCCATAGTGAGACTGTGTCTGAGGCAGGCCTCCTGTTGGGTTTCGTGTGAAAAAGCACCAATTCACACAATGTCGCAACTTAATGAACCTGATATTGTTCAAAGTTGGTAAATTTTTTATGTCGAGAAAAATGAAAAGTTAACGTGACTGCAGCAGCATTTACATTTAAGTCTATGAGCTGAATCTGACCACTCTCTGTGTACAGCAGGAGAGGGGGAGAACACAGACACCTATGAGGCGGCATCGCCGATGCATCTGCTGGTGGGAGTCCTCGTAGTGATGGTCCTGCTGGCAGCAGCCATCTTTACATACATCTACGTGTATAACCACCCCACGTCCAGCGCCAGCCTCTTCTTCATGGAGGTGCGTCAACCTAAAATCAGCCAAGGTTTCCATAACAGACTTCCCTGAAAAAACGGCTTAATTTATTTAAACTTACACTTGCCAACATTATATTTATGCAAAATCACGAGTTCCTAGATCCTTTTAATTCCCCCCTCTTTAAAATTAAACAGTGAATTTTAATAAATTATCAGAAGCAAACCTAACACAGTAAACATTTGGTTAGATTTAATTTGGAGGAAACTACTCACATTTACTATGAAACTAGTTACTCAAACTTCCCTTTAAAACATGATTTTAAATCCCCCCAAATTATTATCTAAAATATACAGAACACTTTCTAAA
>NW_005187432.1:4647307-4668344 GCF_000239375.1 Pundamilia nyererei | reverse complement strand
CTTTGGTTTTCTTTCTCTCCCTCTCTTTCTTTCATTCTGTCTCCCTGTCCTATCCCCCAGTCATGTCTGTCCCGTTTGTAGCAACTGAAAATAAAATAAATTCATAATTATAATAAAGGTCAATCAAATGGACCAATATGGCAAGGCCATGATGATCCACTTGGTAAAATAAATCCGCTTGGCATCTTTCTTGGCCTTAAGACAACAATTCTGATGGCCAAAGATCCAAACGGGACACAAAAAAACAAAAAAACAAAACAAAAAAAACAACATGATTTTAAATTAATGTCCAGACATTGCTCGACATTTGCAGACGTTACTCATCAGTTATTTCAGTGTGTTTGGAGAAGTGAATCAGCACCAATGAGTCACCTTGTTTTTACTTCCTATTGAACCTACAAGTACATTACTGAGTATGTTTTACACTCATGTACAAAAACATGCAATCATATTCCAAACAGTGTAATTATATAAAATTAAATAATACATATCTTTTATTTGGTGCTATATAAACAAAATTGAACTGAATTGAAATGAACTGTTTTAGCAACGTGGAAATATTTCCCATTGAGAAAAATACTTGAAGTGAACTTTAACTTTTTATTGTTTGGCTCTTATTTTACTCGACATTTGTTGTGAGAGCTCAGCCAAAAATTCTTCCATCAGTTGTTATAATATTCCGTGAAATATGGACTACACATGGACTTTACATACATTAAATACATCTAAATAGAAGTCAGTCTGATAAAAATGGGCAGAAATGAACACTTCTAAAGTGGAGCATTATGTTTGCTTTCGGTCAAATGTGATGAATGTTTATGTGATCTTCATGAGTGTTTGTTGTTGGACTGTAATGACTGCAGGAAATGGGGGGATAATAGAATGGCCACTATTTTTAATAGTTTTTTTTCCTTGAACTGTCTGCTAATTGTGCCCCCCCTCCACCAACCCCACAGCGACGCCCAACCCACTGGCCAATCCTAAAGTTCAGGCGAGGCTCGGGTCGTCCTTCCTACGCCGAGGTGGAAGCTCCTGGTCAGGACCGAGACAGCATCGTGGTCATCGATCCCAAAAAGTGTTTTGTGATTTCCGACAGACGAGAGAGCGAACAGAAAGAAGGATTCGTCATTCCTGATCAGAGGGAGCGCTTCCTAAGTTCAGAGAGCTCCTGACCAAAACTACAAATCCCACCATCCTTTGGGAAAGATCTGGTTCTCGATGGACGTCTTCTTCCTTTTTCAGATGCTACAGTTTATTTGTATTTAGCTGTTGCACTTTAAGGACAACAGCTGAGTACACAGAAACACAAAAACACCAAACCTCTATGAGGAAAGTGTTACGATTATGTTTATGCACCAGTTTTACCTCCTGTTTGTATCCATTTGGCCAGCCACAGCACTTTTATGAAGCATAAAGGACAAAATAATGAGTTTACGCTGCTCAGGTCATCCGCTCATTTTTACCACAGCTCCACAGAGAGCGCGAGGTGATGCTGCTGAATGGTTTAAACCACCTCTCAAAGACGGCCTTTATTTTCCACAGCTGTCCTTCCCACACCTTCACAAAGAGGAATGTCATATTTGAGTGTCATTTCCTCATCTCAAAATTACAGACTAAATTCCTCACCGTTACACCCACATCCACCTGAGGTGGAAAACAGGATGCACAGTGTTTTCAGCCCTGTGTAACATTTGCACACTGCAGCAACTTTGGCTTATTTCTCTTTATTTTCTATATTTAAAAGGCAGAAAACAACATTTACTGATTGCTTTGCAGATATGTACACTTCAACATACACACTTAAATAAAATACAGGTATACATTGTAAGTTGTTTAAATTTATATTAACTGTAGACATAAAGCAGTATCACAACATTTCTCTAACATGCTATAACTGCTCCTGTGTAAATGTAATCACTGTATTTTCTATATAATGTACAGTGTAAATTGCAGGTTTTATCCAGTAACAGCAGTGAAATGAAGACTGAAACATTTTCTAAATAAAACATTAAGACTTTTTTACACCTGATGTTTAATCATTTCAGATTGCTGTTTCATTGTTTGGGGAATTAAAAAGTAAATGATTGATTTTTTTTAACAGTGATCAGTGCTGATAGAAATCTGCTGGATGTATCTGATAGAATGATGCAAATCAACTATTTCCTGCATTATTTGTACATCTCATATTACACATACAGTACTAAAGTCTTATGGTATATGATTTGAGGCGTGAGTAGTTTAAAATTAAATTAAGGCAAATGGTGTCTAGATGGATTGTTTAAGACTGGCCTGTAGGCTGCAGTGTAGCAAGGTCAAGGCACTGATGTGTTGGAGGTACTACAGACGTTCTTGTCCGGTGACTTATTTGTCTTTGTACTCTAAAGCAGAATGAAAGAAAATGAGGAGAAAGACACATTAATTTGTAACCCAGGTACTGCTATAAAAGAGCAACTGCATACATAAATTGGCTTGTGTTACAAAAATATTTTGAATAGAAAAATACACATTAAAAGACCTTTCGGTGTACCTAACCTGGACCCCTAATCCCTAACCCCCCTCCCCATTTGATTCAGTGTCACTGACACAAACTGAGTAGCAATTCTTGCTTCACCTATGCTTTTCCTGGCATGACACGTAATGAATTGCAAAACTTATATAATGTATAATTAATGCATATTATTTAGTATGCAATGAATGTAAAGTCCACGATGCCCCACAACAAGTGGAAATCCTGCTACAACCACTAACATTTTGCAGTATCCAAGCAAGAAACCATCTGCACAGCTATGCTCCTGGGGGAGGGTCAAATATCAAATTCATGAAGAAAAAATATGTCCTGTACTGGACATAAATTTGAATATTGTCTAAAAGCAGCTGCATGATGCAGTGAAATAAAAGAATATGATTTGGAAAACAGGGAAGATGAAAAGTTATAAAATAAATAGATATCACTGCAGTACTCCTAGAAAATACTCTACGTAAATGCTGTAATTTTGCATTTAGCTGATATTGGGTCAATAAAAACTAACAAGTCACATATTACATCATAGATATAAGTTCATTATGAATAACTAAAACACTTCATGTCTTTGTTTGTTTTTACATAAACCATATGAAGTGAAATAAAGTATTTCAAATTCTACTGTTTGAAGTAAGACAGTGTTTCTCCACCTTTCACGGGGGGTGCAGGTAATCGCCTTCTCATCTGTCTCGAGGAGTCGAGGGTGACGGGCTGCAGGGAGATGCATGTGAGAAATAGTTTTGTGTGCACGTGCAAAGTTTGACTTCCTGTTCTGATGGACTCACTGCAGTGTGTTAGTGTAAACAGATACTGTACCATAACTGGAATAGTCCTGCTCTTGATCAAGCGCGACTGTGTGTCCACATTGAGACCGGCATTCTTCAGAGCAGCGATCCTTGCTGAGATGTCACAGATCTACAGCAGACGCAGAGAAAGGATTAAAATGATTTTGTGTTTTTAACAAACAAAACAGCACTGTTCAATATTTGAATTGTTTTTCATTTTAATCTGTTGGTGTAATTTTTATGTTTTTACAGCCAAATCTTTTTTTAAAGGAAATACCGTCCAAATATCTGTCCATCAAAATCTCTCCTTCTATTTACATATTTTACTAGAAATCTAACCTCGACCTACCTGCAGTTCAGATTGTTGTACCTTGGCAGCTGCTGCTGCCACCTGCTCCTCCAGGAAGGACAACTCCATGTCAGACGTGGAGCTGCAGATTCCCCGGGCACACTCCTCCAGGTCACTCAGCTCAGCCTCCAGACTGTACACTGATCCTGCTGCCACGTACACCTTCAGCACATTTAAAAAATCAAGTTTAAGTGTTTTTGAAACCTGCGTTCGTTCGAATTTTATTTCTCTAAAACTAAAATTGCACAAAACAGGAAATAGCAGCTTGCAGTGATGGAACAAGGATAAGTGAAATAAGCAGTTATTTTGGAGATTTTGCTGCATCTTAGTTGGCTAAAAGTATTTATATCCTGGGTAATGTTAGGTATATATTAGATTACAAGGCAATGCGAATATTATATTTTTCATTGTTTCTACCCTATCTGAGCTATTGTGTTGAAGTATGGGGAAATACATATGTGACTAATATGAAACCATTATACTTATTACAGAAGAGAGCACTTCGAATTATGCATAATGTTAAATATAGAGAACACACTAATAGTTTGTTTATAAAATCTAAATTATTAAAACTAGACGATATAGTGAAATTACAGACATTAACTATTATGTTTAGGGCAAAAAATAAAACACTACCTCTTAAGTTACAAAGTTTATTTGTATTGTGTTCAGAAAATGGGGACATTATAGGAAGTTTTATTTTAAGCACCGGTTTGCTTGAACCACACAAAGCCAAATGTGTCCAGCAGTCATAGGCATAAGAAACTGGAATTCTCTCCATGATCATTTTAAGGGTTGCACAAATGTTTCTCAATTTAAAATCTGCTACAAGAATAAAATGATAAACCGATATGAAGAAGCTGAAAATAACAGAAATTGTAGAAAGAATGATCCTTTTAGTTTGATATTTAGTGGTATTGCTCATTGTTGAGTATATTGTTCTGTTTGTTTTGTTGTGTTGTGTTGTGTGCAGAATAGTGTCAGAGTGTATTTTTGGCTGTAAGTGCCTACTTGTATTATCACAGATAGGGGGCAGGTGTCAATAAGAATTTATTCTTCTTCCTGCTCCTTTTCATGTTACTTTAATTGAAAGGAAGGTTGTGTATAGGAAATGAATTACTGCTGTACCATGTGTGAAACAAAATAAAAAAACTAAAAAAACCAACAATGCATGATGGAATAACAGCTACATTAACCACAATTTTTATGTGTTAATTACTTGATGGACTCAACTGAAAACTATTAAAAATAATGATTTTAATAAATTATCTCAACAGCAAGTGAAAATCTCGTGAATAAAGTGAAACTATTAAAACAAGCTGTCACGTCACTGAGTTATTGAGAGAGAAATTGAAGCAGGGTAAATGTGAGGGGAAAAGGAAGCAGCCAAAGTAACTTATTATTCAGTTGGCTTTGTTTCTTTTTAATGTTTGTTGAAAGATTTATGGTAATATTTAATTATACTTAGCGGATCCTTTTAAAGCCTAAATTAAAATGCTGCATCTTCAAAACAAGAGCTAACCGTGCTACATGTGATGTAGAATATCTTTAAACTGAACTCACGTTTTCCTCCAGTCTGGAGAACTGCTGGTCCAGTTTTTTGGGGTCAGTGTTCGGGGGCAGGGAGGTGGATGGGGGTGGGGTGTTTTCTCCTCCCTCCACACCCTGCAGCAGGTCTTCAGTGGCGTTCAGCACCTTCAGCATCTCAGTAGTGATGCTGCGCAGGGACACGGCTGAGTATCTCTACAGCACACAAACAGAGACGGGTGTTACTCTAAATACTGACATCTCCTGGCAGTGTGATTAAGGATACCTTTATTTTCATTTAAATTAGAAAAACAAGTAAGAGTGCAATAGAACAACTGTTCAGACCCAGGTGAATTCAGTGTGAAGGATTTTAAAGCTTGCAGTTTGAATTTCCTCCACATCCTGATGTTTTTTAGGTCATACTGGGATATTAACGCTCTTACGTTAGCCTGGACTCAGATTAATGAAATGCAGTGCCACTCCACTTACTGCTCTAAATAAAGTTCAAAATAAAAACATCAAGATGCATGAATGAATTCAAATGCATTTCAGGAGGAGGGACTTCAGTCACAGTGGATGGTAATCAGCTATAAAAGCTAGTAAATCATTAATATTATGGATTTTCTTTTTTGGGGGGGGTAACATTGATGACGTGTTGAAAAATAAGTTATGCATGACAAACATGGAAAAATATTAAAAAACAAAAACTAATCTGAGTACCCGTCTTCAACCAAAACAAAGTTCATTCTCACCTGCTCCAACAGAGTCGACATAAACTCTATTGTTTTGTAAAGCTCCATGTCTCTACCCTACAGCTCACACAGCGCAGGAGGAAACGAAGCACACAGAGGAGAAAGAAGCATCAGACAGAAGTTAGTTGCATTCAAAACAAATGATTTTAGGGAGTTTGCACTGGACTTTAAAGTGATATACTGCAAGTAAAGGAGACACAGGAGAACCTAAACTCGTAGAGAGCGCTACTGGGGTGTCGGCTCTTACAGCTCTATCATAAACTCTGCATTTCGCATCGTCAGTATTGTTTTATTATGTTATTATAATCTAGTCCAATACAGCAGGAAGCACTATAAGCTGTAATAACACAAATCAAGACTTCTTCTGTAATCAAACTCTTAAAGGGGGCAAAGTTTGTAAATGAAATTTTAGCACAGGCCTGTTGGACTGAATATAAACACCTGAGCTCAAATGAACGGAAAACTTTTAGGAAGTGAGAGGAAAACAGCGATGAAGCAGGAAGTTATGAAAAGCAGGTTTACACAAACGTTTGTTTTCTTTACGGCAGACAGAAAATAGAATAAAGGTTTGGCCAGCCAGGAATTAATCGGGGACCCTCTGGCAAATAAAACACACCATGCAGACTCATTAGCACGATTATACATTCTTTGGAGGGTCTTTAATAAATCTGGTTATTGGGACAGACTATGTCTGATGCAGGATTATGTGTAATCCTGTGGCACTGATAGAAATAATGAATCCTGTGTTTTATTTCTTATGAACTGACCTTTTCATTTGTAACTGGTGAAATGTGCATGTGTGTGTTTGTTTTGTTCTAAGGTGCATAGGCTCACTTTACCCAGCAGAGTGTTAGTAGGAAATAAGTGTCAGAAAAAAGCTTCTGAAATGGTCTCACAGCTTGAGTGCTTACATTCTGAATCTCCTCTGCTGACAGTAAACCCTCGGGCAGAGACAAAGTGCTGCTTTCTTCCATGATGTCTGCACTTTTGTCTTTGACTTCCTTCATGTCTGTCTTCTCCACGTCTGCAGTATCTCCCCATGTCTCCAGTGCTTGCCGCTCTGCTGCCAGACTTTCTCTTCCATCCTCTTTTTCCTCCGTGTCCTCTTCTGTTCTTTCACACATCAGGGTAGCTTCACTTGTCTCAAATGTCTTGGTAAATGTCAAAGCTGCAGGTTTTTCTTTAACCAAACTTTTTTCACTTTCTTTCTGCTCATTTACATCTCTGCCTGCCTTGTCTGTGTTCTCCCGTTTTGCAGAAATATCTCCTTCAGTTTCCTCACTTCTATTTTCCTCGGGATGTTTTCTCACCTCTGACTCAGACCTCTGGTGGCCTCTTTGACTTTGAGACTCCTTTGAAAGATGTCCCGTCTCCTCTGAAGCGTCTGTGCTTTGTCCAACCTTTTCTCCTTTCTCTCCTCCTTGATCACTGCTTTCATCTTCATCCTTTAGCTCTTTGTTTCTTCCTCCGACATTATCCATTATTGGTTCTACGTCCATGTCGCCCAAAGTCATTAACAACATGCTGCTGATTATTCTGTCGAATTCTTCATCGCTGTCCTCTAAAGATTGTCTCTTTTTCTCGCTTTCTTTGCTTTCTTTCTGAAACTTGTCTTCTCTGTCTTGGTCGGGCCACTTTGCCTCAAGCCAATTCTTTTGCTGTATGTCGCTTCCCTGTGCTTCCACCCCTGTTTTTAAGTTAATCTCTTGTCTTTTCTCTGAGTCGTTTTCACTCTCATTTCCTTTGAAAACTTCTACTTTTTCAGTGCCTAAGTGCCCCTTGGCTATTGTTTCATCCACTGTTACCCTCTCCACCGTGCAATCTTTATTTTCCGCTCTCTCATTTTCCTCATGCTGGACAGCCTCGACTTGTATCTGATTGTAAAAAGCATCCTCATGTATTACTTTTCCATCCCTGCCCTCTCTCATTGTTTTCTCAGTATCAGCCATTAACTCAAACATGTTCACGTCCAGGTCTCCAATGGTCTCTGTCCTCTCCCTATCTGCTCTCTCCCAAAGCTCTTCCATCTCAATGCTGTTCTCAGTTTCTCCTTGTTTCATCTCCTCCTCCATTTCTCCCTCATTCTCTCCAATTCTATCCAGCTCATCCTCAGTGGAAGAAAACTGAGAAGCCCTCACTAAACTGACCAAATCGCGTAGCTGTGCTGCTTCCTCTGCTGGCAGTTTCCACAGAGACTCTTCGTCCATCGTCTCGTCTCCTTCTCTGCTCACTCTGTCCAACTCGTCCTCTGTAGATGAAAACTCGGAGGCACTGACTTGATTAACTAATCTACACACTTTCACCACCAGCTCCTCCTCGTCCTCGTCCTCGTCCTCTTCCTCTCCCTTTTCCTTTTCTTCTATGCCAACTTTGTCCAGCTCGTCCTCTGTGGATGAGAACTGTGAAGCTCTGACTTGTTTTTCCAACTGACATATTTTGTAAGTCAGTCCTTTTGGCTTTTTCTCATCTTGCTCTTTATCTTCCTCCTCCATATCTTCATCGTTCTCTCTTTCCCACTCTCCTTCACTTCTGCCGAGGTTATCTTCAGTAGACGAAAAGTATGAGAGTCTGGACTGTGCAACAAGCCTGTAAAATCTGTATTTCATCTCTTCATCCATTTCTTTCTCTTCCTCATCCTCCATTCTCCTTTCATCCAAATCGATCTCCATTTTCCACAGCCTCTCATCTTCCTCCTCTACATCCGTACTTTCTTGAGTCCTTTTCTTCGTCTGTCCATCATCTCCGTCTTCATCAAGCTTTTCATTTCTTGTGGTCGAGTCAGAAACTCGTGCCGCTTGCTGCTGCAGACTTAACTGAAGCTCCTCGTCCACTGGATTGGATTTATTTACAGTGATGTTACCCTCAGAGTCAAACGGTTCAGGGGTGGTGGCTTCAGACGTCAGAGTGTCAGAGGTCACATCATCAGAAGGATGTGGTGGGACGTTGTCATTTTGATTTAAATCCTGCAAACAGAAAGAGTGTTTGACTTAGAAAATATAAATTTATTATATTGACCATTGCTATTATTTGTGAAGTGGGTTTGTTGTCTTGAAAAACAGAGACTTGACTGATTGATTTATCAGTTAACTGAGTAATCATCTCATTTCTTTATCGTCATAGCTCCATGCAAACAACTGCAGAAATTAGACAAGTTTCAGAGCAAAAGCTGGCAGCTTTGCATGTTTAAAGGTCCTTGAATGACTCAGCTGGATAGTCCAGTGTCCTTTCATCTGTATTTCTTTCTTACCGACACAGGAGAAGAAGCCACCGTTTCTTTTTTACTCTTTCTCCTCTTCCGTGACTTCCTCATTTTTGTCACCTTCGTCTCTCCCTGATTCCCTCCTGCTCCCTCCAGGTTAAAGTTCACATCGATGATGTTTGTCCTGTGGGATGACGAAGGTCTGATGATCTCTGCCGGCACCTTCCGCTTTAAGAGAGCCATGAGAGGTTTTTTAGGCTTCCAGTTCCCCTCAGAGTCTGAAAACAGACCATCTTGGCTGCCTCGCTCGCCCGTTAGTGCCGATGGGATGCTGTCGCCGGCGTCAGGCAGGTGAAAGTTAGAGTCCGTCATCTTCCTGTGGATCTCCTTGAGGACGGCACCCCAGGAGCTGTCAGGCTCTGGTCTGCTTTCGTTGTCTGAGCCCAGACCTTCGTAGGCTGACACCACTCCGGACTCCCTCTCCAAAGCGCTGTAGACCAGGCTCTTCCTTTTAGTGAGTAGGCTGGGACGAGACAGCTGGGCGCTCTGCAGGGCAATCCAGTTCCCATCAGGGCTCTTCAGCACTGCGGACACACCGACGCATAGACGCATTTACACAGACATGCACATACACACACAAGGACGCAGATATCACGCAGAGAAGCAGGGAGCAGTGTGCCAAATGAGGCATATAACGATGCAACAAAAACACCCACACAAGTATTACCTACCACACCTTTAACTAGAACTGAGAGCGTGACATTACAGCTAGCAGTTCCCCAACAAGGCAGAGAGAATTTGGATATGAAGCCAGTTTGTATGAAAACTTTGAAAAGAGATAAAGTATGAAAAAAAAAATGCTGATGCAAATGTGGACCGTTCTCCTTAAAATTGGGAGACTGTAGCATTGTTTACCTGTCACTTAAATCATGTTGTTCCAGTTACAGGAGCACGCATGTTGTGTATATCATATGTAATGAACCTGTTCCAACTTTTTATGGTAATACATTCAATCATAAACACTGTGAGGAGAAAAATATACATAAAATAATCCAATTTACAACTGTGAGTTTAACATACTTGTTGAGTTTTTGAGGATCTTACCAGCGTTATCCAGCCGGTCTACACTCTTCCAAGCCGACCCAGCTCCTTCCTTCTGTAATGTCTGCGGGGAGTCTTCTATAAGGCCCGGAAGGTCATTGTCCAACAGTGAGAAAGCAGATTGTGACCTCTGGGGAAAAAGATAAAAGTCATTGCAAAATTAGAAAAAAATCGTTTGGTGATATTTGAATTGATCTTTTATTTCTATAAACTGATGATAATATAAAGGTTCCTTGTTGAATAGTTCAACCAGCAGAGGTCAGCATGTGGAAACAGAAATGATCATGTCATCCTTTGTTTCAGTGAAAGAAGAACTGATGACTTACTGTTCAGCTGCTTCTGATGTGCGTGTGAAGAAGAACCTAAAGGTCCAGCAACATTTATCATATGAAGAACAACCTTTTTACTTGACTAACTCATTTTGGCCCATGGCCTTCATCAGGATCATCACAGAACAGACTCTAAGTACCAAATATTCTTTTTTTAAAAAACACAGCCTGGGTGGTACCAACAAAAGAGATTTTTAAATGTAACTTGTTCTTCATACTACATGTGCTCCTGGAGCTTTAACGTCTTCTAAGCAAACTGGTTTACTCATTAAGAATAAATACAAATACATTACTTGAGTTATTTCCCACCAATTATTCACAAAGGTAAAGTTATTGGATCACAAAACGTGTTTCTGATTTATTTATTTTTACCCAGAGGCTTGGTTGATGTTTCTGTGAGCTGGACGCTTGATCAGAGGGGGACTGATGTTGATGATGAAGGTCAGGGTTGCGTTCAAGGGCCAAGTCGTGATCATATTCTGCTCTCATCTCAGCCAAAGTCTTTCTCCTACTAATGATCTTACATAAACAGAGACTAGGATTAGTGCTGCAAACAGCTCAGTACTCTGCAGATGAAAAAATAAATAAAATTAAATAATTAACTCCTTTCTAATACTGGAAGGTTTGAAGAGGCCTTCACATGCTAAATTATTGTTCTTATGTTTTTTACTTTTTGCACAATGGTTTTGGCCAGTTCCTCAGTGAGCTCTCCTCTGTGCTCCCGCAGATAGCGTGCTTCATTCTGCTTCTCCTGTTGTAAACACAAATAAAAAAGCTATTCATCGCCGTAAACAAACACTCTAAGCTGATTACTCCTCTGAATATACACTGCAATATACATGTTTGCTGTGCTAAAGCTTTAGCATACTTTGAGAGATTAGTAAGAAGTAAATCTTTTCTAACATAACTGTGTTTTTAAAGACGCAGCAGCATCAGAAATCTAAGTTAGAAAGGTCAAGTGATGAATTAAACCAAAATAATTCCCCCTATATGAAAAAGTATAACATTTTAAAGGCTAGCATGTTACTGGGGTTTCTTGTGAATGAGCAAATCGTTTTCAGTTGAGTTAAAAAGGTATGCAGATATTAGATGAACTTTGTTTAAGAAAATACTTTCAACCTGCATTCTTTGAAAAGACCAACAGGGGGCGCTGACTATGGTTGAAACAAAGAAATTTAGGAAAAATGTCCTTTCAGCTATGACCTCTTTAACGACCCAACCTCATGGCTTTATGGTCGTACATACTGGGTTCAAGGCTTACTGAATACAATTTTTTAAATTATGATTCAAGTTAGAAAAGAAAAGAATGCGGTGGCAGTCCCTCCTTGTGATTGACAAGTTATAACCATTCAAGGGTCACTCAGCCAAAACACATCAGCAAAAGCATTCAGATCGAGGATTCACATCATGACCTCCTCGGGTTATTTCATGGAGTGGCCACATTTTACATACAGCTATGAGCAAAGATAGCAATCGCCCTGCCATTGTCTTATACTGTAGTATTAAACCATCTGAGTTTTGGACTGAAGCATAATCCTGATGGTTTAACTTAATCTGACTGAAAGAAAATAAAAAAACAGAATAGTCAGATTAAAAAGAAACTTCATGTAAGGTCTCTAGAGGCTATTTATCAAAGTGCAGATTGAGGATAATCTCCAACATAATGTAGCATTTCCAGTAGAAGACTGTATGGGTGGATAAAGGTTCGAACAATGAGCAACTATTTGTATGAGAGGAAAAACATGAATAACCTGATTGGAAGTGTCAAATTCAGCCTTGGAAATGGCCTCGTCTATGGCCTCCTCTGCCACCCGCCTGGCCACAGTGAGCGTCTCCGCCATGCTGTGCTCTAAATGCGAAAATAACAATCACGTGTTTTGTTGTTATTTGAAGGACTTTTGGATCAAACAATTGTTTACATTGTTTACTCTGCAAAATTTTATAAAGAAGGAGCAGTTTTCAGTTCAGTTCACTTTTAAAGACATGCATCTGTCTGCATTCAGTCCCAGTTTCTGCAGACTGAGACATGACCACCAGCCCAAAGCAGCTTTTCATTCATGTTTGCCGTCACTCATCCTGTTAGCGCAGTGAACTATGCGCGTGATGACAAATGAGAGCAAGGCAGGACACAGAAGAGAACAGACTGACATGGTTGTTTGAGATGCAACTAGGAACCTGCGCCAAAAGATTACAGCTAAGATCATAAAACTACTCAATTCTTCTGCTATAAAGCATTACATGAAAGTCAGCATGGGAACAAATATGGATTCATGTGGAATCATGAGAGGATTATGTTTGACCTGGATATTGGGAAATATCTTTTTCTTGTTGAAATTCACTTTAACAGGAAATGGATGACCAATCAGGAGAAAAAGGCCAAATGTTCGAGTAGCCAAATCTGATGTATGGCAAATAGATGGTGAGCATTTCACTGACCGATTTAGGTAAAAGATGGAAAAGCTCTCACATTCGACTGCAAATACTCTCATATTGGTGAAGGTTCTCAAATATTTGCTGTCTGGGTCTGTCTGCAGCAATGAGACCAACCCAGTTGCAATGGGTGTCTTTGCAATACAATGCCAACGAGTTGTATTCTTATAGTATATAAACACAAAGTTGCCAAGCGCCGTTTTTCCATTAAATTTCTGGATTTCTGGCCTGGCTGGAACTTCATTATTATCATGGAGCTAAATGAATAAAACATGTAGCACCATAACACCTCTGTTTAAGCTATTAAATTCACTCCATAAGAGATTAAATCAAGAAACATAAAATTAATAGGCCTAAAACTGAGGAAGGGCTAAAAAAATAAGCCAACATTGCAATACAATACATATTGGTTTTTTGCAGAGTAACACAAGATGATCATCTGAACTGTGTTAAGTTAACAAAATCCACCTTTGTGCATCTTAATACTCTTCGCAAGAAAGCAAATATTTCCCTGCAAACCCAAATTCAGCTTTCTTATCTTCAATATAAAAGTTGATGTTATAATATTGTGCTGCAGATTGTTAAATTTGGACTTGCCCAACCTCAAAAATTGAGGAAAACAGAGCTACGCTGGGACTTAAAGTCCAAGTGTATGCATGTGTAATTACAACAGCAGGTGTACAGTACAATCAAGCATCAGTGAAGTCATAATTAAATGTGTCTGCACCTTCAGTTTGTCTGTAAAACGTTGAGTCGCTCCCGCAGACGCTGTCCTCATTGCAGATGCTCTCCTCATAGGCGCTGCCCTCTGCAGACACACACATGCTTACATGAACGTGAAAAGACTTCCACGTGGGATTAACCTTTTTATCCTGGAACCTGATCACGGGAATAACCTTTAAATAAGATGAAGCATTAAAGAGATGAAGGAGCATCTTTTTGGTCACTGTCATTTTTTAAATTGCGTTATGGAAACTACATTTGTGCAATTATGAGAATTAATTTTGATATTTTATTATGACAAGAACAGTTTTCATTGCAAATACCTAAACCTCAGCTGTGCTGACTCCAGTGAAATGTTCTTTCCTGTATGAGAGCTTAATTTTTGATTTATTAAGTGTAAGTTTTGATAAAAATGACACTCTACCATGTTTTTCGCTTGGTTTGATTACTTGTTTCCTCACTACATTTGCTGGTAATACATCTATGGTGTAAACAGATATAACTACACACACTTATCAACAGTATCTCTGACCGATATTTGAAATACATAATCTGATTTTAATGTCGGTAACTGCTCAGTAGAGAGCACTCAGTCACTCTCTACATAGTTTCCCCTTGCAGCTCTTGAGCTCTGAGCTCTTTTCACATCATTTAAATATTCATGCAACAATGCAGCCATTTGTGGTTATATAAGTGCATTAGTTTCCTCATGCATGGCATTACCAGCCGATCTGTGCACAGCAGGGCCCGGTTCAAGGGTACAGCTGAGTACACGGGGTCACTTCAATTCATTTAAAAGGCCAAAGAGCACCTAAGTAATATGAACTGTTCAGATTTTTTAAATGAAGCAAGCACTTTACTCCACTGGTTAAAACTCCAGAGACAAGCTTGATGTGAAATATCCTGAAATAGAGACAACCTGAGGATTTTTTTTGTGTTTTATTTGCAGGAAAAGGGATTTTGTTCTAGTGACGCCTCGTGCATGTCTGCAGACATCTGTGTCATAACAGATGCATGCGATTAGAAGTATGACCAGAACAGCAGCTGGAGGTCACTGTAACCCTGAAGGCGCCATGAATCTCTCGGGAAGGCGAGCTGACAGAGGCATGCATGAGAATATGAACTCTGCAGCAGAAAGTACTTCTCCCGTGTATCATGAATGGCAGAGTATATTCCAGTGATTTGAATAACATTAACCTACATCTATTCTACCTTTAGATCTTACAGAAATCCAATAAATTCCTTTAACCACAACTTCCAATGAATTTATGAATTCCTTCAAAGGTAAAACTGAAACCATTAGAGAGAAAACATTTCTAACCACCTTACAGACTCATTATTATATACAGCTACTTTCAGTACTACTAATATTTACTTAACTTCAATATACACTTCCTCCAAACCATCAACGTGTCTTTTAGACCCTATTCCTGCAAAACTGCTCAGAGAAGTCCTACCATTATTAATTTTTCAATCGTATGATTAATCTACACATTATATATTAAACCCTCATTTAAAAAGCCATCACTCGACCCGGCTGTCAACTGGTCTAATTATAGGCCAATCTCAAACCATCCTTTTATCATTTTCTTGAAAGAGTATTTGTTAAACAGCTAACTGATCAAAGAGTTATTGTTAATTTCTCTTCCATGGTGTGTTTTGTCCTGTGTTCGTCTAATCACTTTCAACCGCTAGCGGAAGATTTAGCCCAGTTCTGCCAGGTTTCTTCCTGTTTAAAGGGAGTTTTTCCTTCCCACTGTTGCTAAGTGCTTGGCCATAGGTAGTCATCTGTTTGCTGGGGCTGATTTGGAGCTATGTAAATAAAAGTTAATTGAAATTGAATTAAAATGAAAATTAAATCAGTACTAAAGCTAACCTATTATTTTACAGTCTTAGATATCTTTAACGTGCTAGCAGGGCTTAGAGCTAAATGCTAAAGCTAGCAGAATCCTAATCATCATCATTATGCCCACAATGTTTTTTGACTTGTTAGCATGCTTATATAAGTAATCTTTAACACTGAGGATGCCATTTGTTCTCCATGTTTACAGCAGCAAATTAATAAACTGAACAAGTTTAAAAAAAAAAGTGATGTCACACCAAAATTACAACAACAGTTGTAAAGATTTGTAGATGTATTTATTTTATAATCATAGTTATCATCAGGATTTGACTGTTTGTGGAAAAAACATTACATTAGCCTTTAGGTAACGACTAGTTTCAGAATTCTCAAATGATGAATCACAACAGTAATCACTAGTTTAGATGATAATAAAACGCCTGTATGTCTGTACTATACAAAGCCTTGAGTAAATCATATATATGAGTTCGCCTCACTTCCTCTGCTCCTCAGGGCCACTTTGTTCCTTTGCGTCTCTGTTCAGAGGAGAATGTCTCCAGGCTTTGTTGAATCAGTGGACTGTGTTGAAAGGTCTTGAGGGGAAATGTTTCATTGCTGCACAAATCTCACGCAAGGTTCAGGATCACACAGCATTTAGTTCTCAAATGTCAGCTCCGCTAGTTCTGATGCTATTCATGTCATACGCATTATTCATATGCAAAGTAACATCATGAGTCACGCTTAGTCGATCGCATTTTGCAACTGGATGGAGAGTTTAGTTTTCAGTGCCGGTCTGTCATAAAAGTACAAAAACGGAAGAAACAGAGTGCTAAAGAGTGCGTGTGCAGAGAATAAAAAAAAGCTATACATCAGAGGAGCGATGGCCTAACGCCAGCCCACATCAGTCCTCCTCCCACCAGGGTCAGAGCTCTGCATCATCTGCAGCAGGTGACCTCTCCTCCACACAACACACATAATTCTCTGAAATCCCTTGTCGGTTCAATCAGATCATACTCTGAACCAGTGGCTCACAGATGCTCTGGTGCTTTGTCACTGACTAGACCTAGATGCCTGAGCATATGTCACTAGGAACACATTTATTCAAAGCTCTCTGTGTCTGAACCAAAACATTTTCAGTGTGACAGCTTCTCATTTAGCTGTGAAGACACAAAAAGCTTCTTCTACACTGACTTTGCTTTCATTAAAGAAAAGCTCAAAGCCTTTTTTTCTTACTGTCACTGAAGTAGAAACAGGTTAAAACTGAAAGATCTCGTGTAAAAACAAAACTTTTAGGAAAAGATATTGCAATGTTTGAAGTTCATAATGAACTTTTCAAAGAAAATCTTTTGAATCAAATTCCTCTGAGAACAAACTCCTCTAATCTAGAACCAGGTCCATCCCTAAAAAAGTAAAGGGCTAAAGAGCTGCCGTCTCAAAACAGCTGGACCCAACACTGATATTAGTCATCAGGGAGCGCGAGGTGCACTGTTCACAGATGATTTGCTGATGCAGTGCAAAGATTCTGTCTAGCATGACTTTCATCCCTCAGAAATTCAAGCCCACCACAAAGCTGTCGAATCAGTGAGATGTGCTGAAAGGTTTTTAGAGGAAATGTTTCATTGCTGCACAAATCTCACACAAGCTTCAGGATCACACATTACAAAGAAAAACTGACAAGAACCATAACTGGCCCTGCGCTAACATCAATTAAAGAACATCTACTGTCTGCAATACACATTACACCTATTAATAACAATAATTAAAGACTAGAGATTATAAATATAAAAACGTTGATCACTGCAGCTTTAAATTACACAAATTCTGAGGCCAAAAACAGAGGAAAACAAATTAAAAAGTGATCCACTGATTCGAGTTAACTTAAACTGTGCTTGTAACTGCACCGTCATGTTCACATCTACGTCTGTAAACACTTTTGAACAGTGGATCATAAAACCTGCACACATACAGCAGCACTGAGTCCCTGCTGAGTGAAGATATGAAAGAAGCAAACAAACATTAATAGACTTGAAGTGTAGCAACAGCCTGAGTGATTTGCCAAAGTAATGTGGGATGAAAGCCAAGAGCTTAATCCTGTTTCACCCTTTTCCCAAGTTCATGTTCTCCACTGCTTTGAGATATGAAACAGCAAAAATCAAGACAACTTTGAGCGAGTACACTAATTTCTCATCAGAGTAGATTCTCCCTACAGCAAGCTGTTATGAAACGAGCCAATCATATGTGAGGTTTTAGTGAAGTAAAAGCTGGGAACTGTTTCCTAACTGAGAATCTTAAGCATCTAACGCAGCAGAAGTAGTTTACCTGTTAGCTCTGAAAGCGCACTGTGTTCTGCCAGGTGCTTCCTGTAAAGAGTCTTCAGCACTTTGGCGCTGCCAAACCTCTTGAAGCGTTTCTTCACATTAGTGTAAAACCACTCCAGTGACTGTGTCTTCAACAACCTGAGAAAGAAATACACAAACATACAACTTAATTTAGATTAATATAGATTATGCTAATCACCCTACCAAATGTGAAGGAAATGTAGTTTTCTTCACATTTGTTATTATCCACAGATTTGTTATTATCCATGTTTTGGTCAAGCAACATTCAACCAGAATTTCAGTAACCAGGTCAAACACAAAAAAGCAAAACCATCAGTCAGTCCTGGTGCCAATCTACATCTGACTCACAGATGAACACAACCAGCTGCTGGCAGCTGTGCGGATTCATTTCCACTATGTCTCTCACATCAATAGCCAAAACGTCTCTGGAGTTACTTCATAAATCAGGAGGCTGAGAGAGACTCAGCAGGAGATGTTTAATCATTAGTAAAAGGTAGACAGGAGACACATAAGCGTCTCACTTTGATGTTTGCAAGACAGCATGAAATCACACGGGCCGGTTTACACTGAAGTTGGGTCGTCATGGGGGGTAATACAGTGACAACGCTGATTAAATAGCAGGATTGTCGCACTGATTTCATCTTACACTTTACCTAAAAAATAAGTGTTTTTAAAGCTGGAAGTGAGTTGGAAAAACACAGCAGCTGTTATCATTTGTGACGGGTAAGAAGTCACAGCCAACAAATCACAGTGACACTATCTGATCTGCACCAAGAAGGCAGCATTACAGAAACACTTCACACAAACTTAGCAGAGTCTTGCTGACGTAAAGTTAAGAAACAATCTGTAGATATGAAATCACTGTTTGGTTAACTGTGAAAAGTCTGAACCACCAATAAATCTAAATGTGAAGACGGTTGGGAGCAGTCCGGTGGTGCAGTAATTAGCACCGTCACAGCAAAAAGGTCCTGGGTTCAGATCTAGCCGGGATCTTTCTGTGTGGAGTTTGAATGTTCTGCCCATGTCTGCGTGGGTTTACTCCGACTTCCTCCCACAGTCCAAAACAAAACCTGTTAATGTTACACATCTCGTGGATACACTGTGCTGTTTTCTTTGTTTTACCTACTGTATCATATTAACTGGAGAAAACCCACACAATCATGTAAGGTCATGCAAACCCCAGACAGAAGGGCGTTTATGTACCCAAACCCAGAACACTGCTGCTGTGAACAGTATTTCAGCAGTGCTTTACTTAAATAAGTCAATGTGAAGAATTTGAAGATTTCTGTAGACCTATCAGTTAGTGAGGTCACATGAATTAGACTAATGTGAAAGTAACATGTTACTCTGCAGAATCTGAGTAAGTGTGCAGAAAATGTATCTCAACTACAACATTTACAAATAGTGACTGACTCTATGAAAAGTGTCTGTTTATAGCCTTGCATACTATAACTAAAATTGTTGTATGTAACATATGAAACATGGCTGTAAACAGACCCAGTATATGATCCAATGTGTGCATGATATTGTTAGTCTAGCTCAGTTACGTGCTGCATTATCTTCAAGTACATTTAAGATTGAAATTCCTATCACTGCTGCTTTTAAATTAACTGTATAATGACACGTTTATGTTTAATGAGGTACCCTCTGATTTCTGAGTGGTTGTAAGTGTGTGTACACAGCGAGTGCTTTGACAGGAAGCAGATGCAAAACATAAAATGTCACACATCATTACTGCACTTCTACAGGCTTTGTAAGGTGCCTCCTGGTGCAGACTAAGCAGCCAGGTTTTAACTACCAGCTACTGGCCACGATGCCTCACTGGAAAGAAAGAAGTACATCTACAAAGCACTATTACATTTTTATTACACTGCAGTTTTTTCTTTATTTTAAGTCTATTTGGATGTTCTACCTTTAGGTTCTCTGACAAATACTAAAGTTAACGTAGCACCTAAATACATCGTTTAATGCATGACTGGATATCTGCAGTCCCCGTTGACCCCACGGCTGATGCTATATTGAATGATCTGGAGGCAGGTGGCAGGTAGGTAAGCTTATCACAGTGATTCCTGACACCAGCGCATGTCATGGCTCTCTATTCTCATATTATCTACTTAATTGATTTTGAATGTCTGGGTCAGACAGCAGCACAACCCTGATCCACTGCATACAGGGTGGCATTTAAACCAGCAACTGCTTTACACATTTAAAATTTACATCTACAGTGTCTTTGAAGTTTCTGGAATATATTAAGGCTTTTAAAAAGGTGCCATTGTGAAGTATATAATGTAATCATTTAGCAGAAATCACAGGCTTTTAATTTGGACTCTGTGCAGCAGACGTGACCGGACATGGTCACTTCAGAGTTTGACTAGAGGCTGCAGAAATACATTCCCACTAAAACCCCATAAATCTGACAGTCTGTAACTTTCAAACACCAACAGTCTGAGGGTCAGACCTGCATGTTTAGAGGTGAGAGTAGTGGCTCCATTTTTTTTTCTTCTACATGCAATCACTTCTGATTAGGAGCCTGTCTAGAAATGTGTTCTCCACACATTTGAACGATTATCACGTCTCGACCTTTTTCATGATTGCTGCATTTTCAGCAGGCCTTACAAGACAGCATTCAATTTGTCATAGAAACTAGTTTTTTGCTTTGTACCCCTCAGCAATGAGAAAAACATATAACAAGCTCAGCCTCGTCCTTTTAAAAGAAAATGTCAACTCCTGAAATGTCAGCGTTTCATGAACAAAGGGAATTTTAATTATGACACACTTTCGATTTTAGCCATTAGGCTTTACAATCTGAGCAAACTGTAAAAAATATAAAATTACACAAAAATACAGTGAAGTAGAGCGTGTGGATTTAAAGTTCACATGCTTAATGGAGCGTTTCAGGATTTCTGTAACATTAAACAAACAAGTTGAGTTCGAGAAAAGACCTCTAAAGGGAAAATTTGGGAAAATGTCTTTGAAAATCCATTTTATGTTGCTGCACATCTCCCTACCTCTGTCATCTTGCATTAGTGCAAATGTTGGGGCCAAAGGAGACTTTATCCTGCACTGTATCTTAGTGTCTATGTTATGTGTAATAAGTGCTAAATCCATCTCTCCAACAGTGGAGTAAGACCTTAATAACCTT
>NW_005187432.1:4639188-4646764 GCF_000239375.1 Pundamilia nyererei | reverse complement strand
TGTATAAAATCTGTTTGAAAAAGATGCTTATGTGTCAGTGAGTAAGATAAGAAGTATAGTATTCCACAGGGATCATATGAAGTTCCTGCACATGGATAAAGCACCAGACCAGGGTTTACTGTGTCAAATAGGATGATTATGTGAATGAGGACACAGAGTGCACAGATGAACGCACACTGATCCTCTGCGTCCCTTTAATGAAAATGGAGCAGAAATTAAAGTGGTTTCAAAAATTCGGTCAGGTTGTTTCATCATTTTGTAAACAGAAAATAAATAGATACGGTGAGAATTATGGAGCGACTTCATATGTTTGTCGAGCTGCTTGTTAACCAGAAAGCCTGTATTAAATAAATAACAGCCGTGATGACTAAACCACAAATACATGGTTAAAACACACACAAAGAGCCCAGTGTCTTCAGTGCATCTTCACTAAGACAAATGAATTCAGTCGCTTATCCTGATAATTAACTAATGTTAATAACTGAACAAGTGTCTTCACTAGTTATGGTGTTAATGATGGCATGAATATATGAGAACTTGTTGAGGCTTGAAGAGAGAGATGTAAAATCAGGTAACATTGGACTGAAAGGGGTTCATTTGAGACCCCTGATGTCTTTTTTTAGGTTAATCTGGATGAAAGTGCAAAAGAAGTGAGAAGAGCTCAAGCCATGGAGATTAATGCAATAATAATTTATGCTAATTAATGTAATGTAATTTTGTAATTGTGTGCCTCAATATGACTTTTTTTAACATGCCGTCTCGACTTTACACGTTTGATTGCATTTATAATCCTTTCGCAAACACAAAGCACTAACAGACTTACAGCAGCCTGCATTTACAACCTGCAAACAGCACTTACATTAAGTGCTTTGAGTGCATCAATATATAAGGACCAGTCCATTTACCATTTTACCATCTGTTTCAGTGCCATACAAAGACAGCAGTCTGCTTCTTTTGTTGTTGAGTTAAATTAATGTTGCTGTTTGACATCATTGGCACAGTGTTTCTGTTTCTGTGCGTTTGTGAGGAACAAATCTGTTCTGGTCAAACTGGTCAAAGTAATAGAATTAAAACTGTACGCAAATTCATTATTTGTTTTATTAAAATGAAACACATTAATCTAATTACTTATTTATTTATTTACTCATCTAAATTAATTGGACTTGGTATGCACATCTCTCTTCATTTGTGGTGTTACTAGATCACATTTATCTGAATTTACATTGTTATAAATTTGTTTTAGACTGGTTGCTTTCTGCCAGGGAGCTGAATAACTGCCAGCTATTTGTTTTCTGTTACATTCAGTAAATGTGACAGCAAACAAACACGGGTAATTGTGTAACAATTTAGCATTCATTTCTTTTATCATTAGCTTTCCAGCAAAGAAATACAGACAGAAGCAGATGATTTGACAGGAGCTCCAACATGATGGAATATAAAATTAGTCAAACAAATGAAGGCAAAGCAGGAGAGGCAAATAGAAAGTGTAACTGTGTAGGTGGCACTAGAAAGAAATCCATTATTTTCACATCATGACAGCAGGAGCATCAGCCATAACTGAATCATTTATAAATTATTACAGCTCGAAACTGATGGAGTCTGACAAGATGAGGAGAGAGGCAGGAACTGCTTCTGCAGGTATGCAGGTTGGTTTCATTTCAGTTTCTGATGACGTGAAATTCAAAATGCAAAGCATCAAAATAAATTCCTCATTCTGCACGTGACAATGTTTATTAAAGTACGTTTACAGAATGTGATTTATGGAAACTTAGGGGTTTCTTTAAAAGAAAAGATGATGACGTTATATGTGACAAAAGCTCAAAGCAAAAACTCAGACAACAAATGAATAGTTTTAGTGTAGAAAAATGTGTCAATTTCTCTGTTAATCAATAGTAACAAGTACCGTAAAAGGTCACATCAGCGATGACGAAAAAGATGAATTTTTTTTTTTTTAAAGAACAATTATGATAGCAAGCTTTGGTTCTGTTGGCTAATCACTTCAGCTCTGTAGAGTTAGAAGTCCTTTAAAAATTTTAACCACAAATATTTAAATGAAACTTGTAACTTTAAAACCATAAACACTTTACAGTCTCCCTCGGATGCCCCTCACTACAGCACCACATCCATTACTAAAGCTCAGTGGATGATATAAATACCTCCCAGACAGAACAGCATCAGCCAGACTCAGACAGAGACTGTGAGGTAATAACATCAAGAAAGTGAAGAAACATGCACAAACATACCTGAAACATAAAGCATCCCATGATACTCAACATAAAAAAAAGCTGTGGACCTTTTTTTTTGACCTAATAAGACATGCACAGTAATGTTTCGCAGCACTCTGCAGCTTTATCCTCACACACCCTCAGCGAAAGAAGCTTTTGAGCTTCGGTCATTCAAAGAGAACAAACAAGAAGAGGCTCAGGCTGTGTCAGCTGCAGTTATCCTCGCTTAAAGTCTGCTTCTTGGTGATAAGCTAACTAATGTCTGCTGGCATTTGTCTGAATGGAGCTTAGTTTATTTTTCTTGTGTTTGAAGATTTGAATGGGGATCAGTTATCCTTTGCCATAAGAAGATAAAAAGATGGGTCATGTTGTTCTTTGTAAACAGTGTATCTTACCAAATGAATGTGCCTGCTGTGCTGCTTCTGAACAGCAGGGGACAGCTGTGTTTTAAGTTTTAGGATTTTTGTATCTGGTGAACGGAGGTTTTCACTATTCACAATTCCAGGACAGCTAATCTCTCATATATCATCAACTTCTAGGCTGATGCATGAAAACATCTGACAAATAGCAGCTTATTTACATGTTAACATCTATGCGGCAACATTAAAACTCATTTATAGCTGATTTTCTCATCTACTGATCAGTCATTTCAGTTATGGGAACCATGTCTCAGAAAAGCTTTGCAAAATCACCTTTTTTGCAATGTGCATTTAACTTGTCTCTGATCATAGCTGGGATACAATTCAGTTCATTTAGGATGTTGACATGTACAAGATGACTTACTGAAGTTCAAACTGATTATCAGAATGAGGAAGACAGGTGATTTAAGTGTCCTTGAATGTGGTCTGGTTGTTGGCTGGTCGGAGTATTTCAGAAATTCTCGAGGGTTTACAGAGAAAGGTTTGAAAAACAGTGAGCAGCAATTCTGTGGGTGAAAATCCCTCATTGATGCCAGAGGTCAGAGGAGAATGTCCAGTATGCTTTCAGCTGATAGGAATAGTAACTCAAATAACCAATCATTACAATCAAGAATACTTCTAATATTTTTTTTCTGTGCTCATATTTTCGTCCCTTTTCAATCCCTTTATGACCACACGCAATGTCACAAAACTCAAATCATGTCAAACTAGTTTCTTGAACAGTGAGTTTGCCTCCACAGTCACCAGATGTCAATCCAGTAGAGCACCTTTGGGATGCTCTGCTGGATTGAGAATGGGAGATTTGCATTATGGATGTGCAGCCTACAAATCTGCAGCAACTGTGACGCTGTCATGTCAATATGGACCAAAATGTCTGAGGAATGTTTCTGCCTCTCTATGCCATGAAGAATTGAGGCAGTCCTGAGGGCACAAAGGAGTCCAACTAAGTATTAGCCCCGGGTAAGTGTGAAATCAGTAGATGCTGTATTTAGCTTCAGAAATCCCCAGCACACTGCTTTAAAAACAAATCTCATCTGGAGTATTTATTTGTGTTTTTTGTGTCTTTCTTGCTTTTCTATTATTATCTAATGAAGTAGTTATGCTTGAACATTCTTGAGAAAAACAGAAGAGTATTTTTATCACACATAATATCATCTCAGATCAGTTATAAAATACATGTGTGACATTTCAGTTATCCAAATCAGTCCTGAACGTCTTAAAGTTCCTCCTTTCATAAGAAAAACATGCAGCAGAGGTCACAAAGAAAGTCAACAGCACCCAGATGTGTTCTCCTGTTCTTCGCTCATCTCTATTCCTTTCCTAACTTCATCTCTGCCCTCTGATTGCTGTTTCAGATGCATGAACACTCCTGGGTTTCATCTCAGGGATGTCGGTGCAGAAATTGAAAAGCAAGATGCATGAAGTGAGAGCTCACGTAACAAGTTTGGGAGTGAGGAAGCAGAAAAGAGAACAATCGAAATGACATGACAGATTAAACTCATACGTGTGATGACTGAAAGCAGTACGTGACCTTTTGTGTCAAGCACTTCTGCTAAAGAGGGGATTAGCCGTGGAGATCTTTGGCCACATTTATCAGCTGTTAAAAACTGCAGTATAGATTGACTTTATTATTGTTTTGACCTAAGAAATAACTTAACTTTTGGGCAAAAGCATGTCTGTCTTTAAAGAACTCAGACAATGTCAACAATGTCTAATCATGCCGGGTAAACAATTACAAGATTAGCTGGTGGTAAGCGCTTTGCTTAGCAACACTTGTTGAAGTTAAGGAATGTAAAAAGCTCACCAACTAATCACTTTTTTCATCATGTCATGTGGGGATTTAACAGAAAAACCCCTTTCAGTTACACATATGATTCAAGCAGAGAAACTGTTGTCATTTCAGTGGCCTCAGATAGTGATGATGGGCCTTTTTAAACATTAATGCAGGTACAGTGAAGCAAATACACAGATTTTTGAATATGGACACAAAATTGTATCGATACTGTAGTTCTACAGTGTTTTCAGGCCACAGACGTATGTTCTATGTTCTGACTAGACTGTCACAGAGACTTAGATAGAGTTAGAGTTTGGGAGTTGGGAAAGTAAGTTAAGGTGAATGTACCGAAAATATATATGCAGCTGAGGGTCATAAATTTTAGTCGTATAGTTTAGTTTTTCACTATTTCTATAACTCAGTTAAAGTATGGTACGTAACAACCACCTGCCCATCTAATGTACTAAAGTACACTTCTTTAAAGCATATTTTTCTTACAGTAATATTTTGGTGTCTCTGTTTCCTCAACTTTACAGACACTCCCCTCCAAAATGTAACCAGAAAATAATCTGAAACAACATAGATTAAAAGTTTAAAGAAAAGACCACGGGTTGAAAATCTGTTTGCTGGTCCTCAAAGACTGCGTCTGAAGAGATGCAGAGATATTTTATGGTGTTTCATAGATAATTCTGTGGACCCTGTTTCATCTTCAGTATGTGGTACTGAAAAATAAATCCATCTGCTTTTTTTTTTAATGTGAATGTAGCTAATGTAGCTAACTGATCTGGTAGGTGGCTTATAAAGTAAAACATTTCATATTAAATATGAAATACTTTCAAAACATATGCGTAGTCTGACCTACAGGCAGAAACCTCGTGTCCTCAGTGTGTGGACAGAGTGAGACTGGAGGGTAACAGCAACAACAATAAAAAAGTTCTTATGGGAAGTTATAATAGACCACACTGGGCTGATAAGCACACACTAGACATACTCCTAAGAATATATACTTTAAAAAAATCTAGCTGTGAAGTTACATTATCAAACACTACACATAAACACTTAATTAATCAAGCCAGATTTCCAAATAAAAGGGCTTTTGCTGATAAAAATCTAAGGGAAATCCTGACAATTAGGTTCATCTTGTATGTGTGGTCCTTCTCATGGGTTTTCAGTCCACTGAAAGCATTTTGGTAAACAGTGGAGTAATGCTGTAAGAGGTAAGTGTTTTTCTAAATAAAGCACCAGGACCAGCAAGGACTCTTTTTGTTAAACAGGCAAATCATTTTCCACTATTGTGTAACTCTCAGGCTGAGGCTACAGGCAATGAAATCCACCTATTTACCACGTTATTGTGCCTTTGTATCTATATATGTTGAGGTTGGGGTGAAGGAGGAAGCTGGTCTGAGTGCAGCGGACAAAGGCTTCACTTCCTGGCTACTGTGTTTAGGACACACTTCAGAGCAAAGAGGCGGGAAAGGAAATCTCCACCAAGGTCTAAAAATTCCTCGAATTAAATTGTGCTAAAGAAAAGCAGCCTGAGAAAATTGGTGTGAAAGACCTTAAAGGTATACTGGTTATGCAGTGCCTTACTTACTTATATGTTCTTCATTTTGTTTCCATAGCCATACTTTATATTTTCATCACCATGGTAGAAATAGTTTATAATCTGAAACATAACATATCTGTCAAACACAGTGGAGGCAATGGTATGACATTGGAACTGTTGGAACTGGGTCATTAGTGTTTATTGAGGATGTGACTGTGGATAGAAGAAGCAATATGAATTCTGAAGTGTACAGGGCTGATCTCTCTACACAGATTCAGCCAAATGCTGCAACTGCAAAAGCAAAGAAATGAGATATCGTTTCCATTCCCAGTGGCCAAGTGAGTCACCTGATCTCAATCGAACAGAGGAGGCTTTTCAACTAATAAATAAAATACAAAACTGGATGCAGAGAAACCCACAAACAAACGGCATCTAAAGGTAGCCGCAGTAAAGGCCCAGCAGAGCATCTCAAGGAAGGAAACAACATTTTGTGATGTTCATGAGTTCTAGGCATCAAGCAGTCATTCATTTCAAAGGATTTAAAATAAACTTCATGTTTAAATTTGGTTGGTTTGTCTAGTTAATGTTGGGACTTTGAAAATGGCACAGTATTAAAATGACTGTAATTCTTGTAATTTTTGGAGGACTGCACACAAGTGCGTCTCCGTGGTCTCTGCACAATTTTAATTTCCACAATCCCTCTTTCTGTCTACGCCAAGATCTACTCAAATTGAAACCAAAAATAAAAGAATATCTGCAATAATAAATCCTAGGTTTATGTTTCTTGCAACACTAAGAAGAGAAAAAGTGTACTTTTATAAACCGCTGTGATAAGCTGATTATTCAGCAGTTTCACATTTACTAGCAGACTCAAAGAAATAAGATTTCATCAGAGGTAAGGAAGTTCAAAACTTTCAAACACTCATATGAGCAGTGAGAGTAACCAAGCTGCAATAGAAAAACAGCAGGATGGGGGGAACAGTCAGTACAGTTCACTTCCTAAACATAAAACACCTGGAGCTCCACTGCATTTACAGGTCAGAACTCACCTGAGTCTCTCCTCCTCTGTCTTGCGCAGCTTCATGTCCCTCTGCACCACCTGCAGCACGTGCTCCGCCTCATTGTCCGTCAGTCCTGTCAGATCAAGCTTTCGACCCATGGCTGACACCCCACCAGCTGTCTCAAACTCACCGACTGAATAATCAGCTTGTTGTTTTCATCTGGAAAAGAGAAAAATAGTCAGGCCAATGACACAAAATGCAAACAAAAACACCTGACAGTGACAAAGTTCCCAGAATACCTGAGTTTACAGCTGGATGGTTTAGTGCAAACTGGGGGAGGAAAAAGAAATATATTCACTAAAGAAGGAGTACTTCACTACTTTATAGTACTTTACAGTTATAGTTACGAGTTCTAAGTATGTGATTTTACTCTTAAAAACATGGTATGATTATAAAACACAAACATTAAACTACGGTTAATCAAACATGTTTGAGCCTGGTGTTCAAGGAGTCATTATTTTTTTCTCTTGGGTCTTTAATTAAGACATGATTCCTAAAATACATGCTGAGACTCTTTGGAGAGAGTGAACCAGATCCAGCTAACATGTTTT
>NW_005187432.1:4636016-4639168 GCF_000239375.1 Pundamilia nyererei | reverse complement strand
TATGATTATAAAACACAAACATTAAACTACGGTTAATCAAACATGTTTGAGCCTGGTGTTCAAGGAGTCATTATTTTTTTCTCTTGGGTCTTTAATTAAGACATGATTCCTAAAATACATGCTGAGACTCTTTGGAGAGAGTGAACCAGATCCAGCTAACATGTTTTACATTCAGGCTTCTTTATAATTCTCAGCATGTCACATGTCACTCCTAGGGACTAATTTATTACAATAAAAGTACTTTTACTCACCTTTGATACATTTTTATAATTAATTATACTTCACTGGGTTTTGTGTAAACTTGTAATCTAGTACTCTGACGTAACTTACAGCATTCACAAGAAAAATCAGAGCTACTGACACTTCCTGTAGAAGAAATCTCTTTTCTTTCCATCAGACCTGAAGCTGCAGCTTACTTTTGTTTTTGTTTTTGAATGCGGACGTGAAACTAATAAATAACCGTAACTCTCACAATCACAAGTATTTTACTGGAATGTGAAGCAAATAGTATCGATTTTAACGCAAAATACGAACACGAACAAAAATGCGAACATGCAAGTTAATGGTTTTCATTCAGGCTGAAGGTGATAAAGTCATAGCTTGATTACAACAACTTACCAGAATCTGTGGCTGAAATAGAGAAACACCTTTAAAGCTGAACTCCGTTTACTTCTAGAGAGAATTATCAGTGAGACGAAGCCAAACGCTTATTATAATCCAGTGAGTCTGCGATTTTTGTTTCATCGTTTTTTCGTATGAAAGATTGAGGGGGGGAAGCGTTTCTGCGCAGCCAGGCCTGGTTTCTGAGAGAAAAGCAGGATAAATCCTGATTAGGGTCTATCCGAGCGTTTCTCCACTTGCCAAGGCGACGTGGAAGTGATGAAAGCTTGTTTATATCACTTATTGAGAGAACATGGATTATAACAATAAACTTGGGTTCTGACGGTGTTCAGTCGTAAATGAACAATAGTCTTGGAGTCATATCTTGATGCTTTGCAGACACTCTGTCACGATATTATTCTTAAATCGCTTCCGTAACACGTGCTGTTAACAGTGTTTAATGGGTCTTATTTCCACGAGACTTGCGGCAGAATCAGCAAACAAAAAATGTAAAAAGCAGGTGATGAGGGTCAGAAACAGTCAGAAGGTTAGGATACATAGTGTAAAGATAAAGTCAGTCACAAACAGCTAAAGGTAGAAACTAAGACGGTTCTGAGGGAAAGGGAATGGATGGATAAAGAGCAGGGAACTGAGGGCATCTAGTGGACAGCGGGAGAACTGCAGATTGTAGTTGCCGTTGTGAGGATGTCAAACATCCATCCATGAACCACGGCAGACCTTCTGAATTATGAGACACACATGTGTCGCACATGTTTTAGTATTTTAGCAGCATCTTCTTCTAGGTTCTTGATGAAAAGTAGGAACAGCTGCCAGTGGAATCAGCAGTGGTCTGACAAAACAGTGATGGTTTGATTTGTACAATGATGACTCAGGTCTCTTTTATTTTACTTTGCTCCAGTCCTCTGTACAGTTTTGCAAAACAGGGCAAGAACTTTTTCTTTCACATTTTCTCTAAACACTTCATAACCCTGCATTTGTGAATGAATGGAAGAGCTGTCAGGCGATACTTTTATTACCAAAATCATCAGGCTACATGATAAAAGAAACCAAACATACCTACATATTATATTTGTGGATGTGCCAGAGACACTGAAATAACTCTGATTATATTAAAGAAAAATATATTAGTTATAGCTTTATAATAAACTTAATTCAGGCCTATACAATTTTAACATCATTATGAGACCCAACACACCAGTGAAATTAACACAGATGCTCATTTACTAAAAATGCCTGACATTCCTGACTAAAGTTTGTGTTTGTATAATAGAGGCAAATATGGTCTAATGTGCTTCATTTTTCAATGTTACCTCAGGGTCTCTGTGGTCTAAGACATTTCATTTCTGATTAGTAATTCAGCAGGAGAATAATATATTGTAATAATATTTTGGGGGCTTTTTAGCCTTTAATGTAATAGGACGGTGGAGAAAGACGAGGGGAAGACAGTAAACAGCCAGAGCCATCTTTATGGCTCAAAATGGTGCATTGCATTTTATGCATATTTACTTGATATTTCCAGGACTTGCCCTTTTTTTTTTTTTTTTTTTTACAAATGTTTAATTTCTCAAAAATTGAGGGAAATGTTTAAAGCGGTTGTGAGGCAAGTAAAAAATAAGAGAGTAGTGTACTGTAATTATCTCAAAGTAATGGTTCATTTTGAAGTTGCTTCTTCATTATTTTTCTATAAAAGTTGCTGATGCAACAACAGGACTCAAATGTGTGGTCAAATCAGCACACAAACTGCAGGTACACAAAAGCAGAGAGACACGTTCTCTGCTGTGTACAAACTCAATGGGAAGCAAAATTACCCTTTGGGGGTTTCTATAAAAAAAGAAGAAGACGAAGAAACAAAAGTCAAATGATCTTTGTGAGCCGAACACCTTTGTGAAAAACTTTTCAGCCAAGCTCTAGCTGGGTTAGGGTTAGTTTCCCCCAACCTCCTGTTTCTGAGTTTGTCCCTGAGTCAGCAAACCAATCTCCTGTTTTCGTGTCTGTGTAAGCACACAACCTTTCTGTTCATGAGAACATCCCTGGGTCAGTTAACCAGTTTCCTGTTTCTGAGTGTAAATACATAGGTGACCTTTCTGTTCCTGAGTATATTCCTCGGTCAGCTAACCAATGTCTGCTTTCTGAATATCAGACAATCTTCCTGTTCCCAGGTCTGTGAGAGCTGATGACCGCCAGTCCGTGAGATTGTTCCTGGGTGTGGGTCACCTGGCATTTCTTTGATATACCACTGTGTCTGATGATCTTTAAATCCATTTCCATTGTGTTCTACAATCAACCTTCAAAGATCTAGAATCATTTACTTCCTTAGACATACAGACCACAGGACTTATGTTAAGCCAGTTTACTGGGACCATAGGTGGGGTTATATAACAATATATATGACGTTATTTATACATACTGATGTACACTACACACTTAAAAGCGATCTATCTATCTATCTATCTATCTATCTATCTATCTATCTATCTATCTATCTATCTATCTATCTATCTACACGTGTGTGTGTGTGTGTGTGTGTGTGT
>NW_005187432.1:4626783-4635996 GCF_000239375.1 Pundamilia nyererei | reverse complement strand
CTAAAGGTAGCCGCAGTAAAGGCCCAGCAGAGCATCTCAAGGAAGGAAACAACATTTTGTGATGTTCATGAGTTCTAGGCATCAAGCAGTCATTCATTTCAAAGGATTTAAAATAAACTTCATGTTTAAATTTGGTTGGTTTGTCTAGTTAATGTTGGGACTTTGAAAATGGCAAAGTATTAAAATGACTGTAATTCTTGTAATTTTTGGAGGACTGCACACAAGTGCGTCTCCGTGGTCTCTGCACAATTTTAATTTCCACAATCCCTCTTTCTGTCTACCCCAAGATCTACTCAAATTGAAACCAAAAATAAAAGAATACCTGCAATAATAAATCCTAGGTTTATGTTTCTTGCAACACTAAGAAGAGAAAAAGTGTACTTTTATAAACCGCTGTGATAAGCTGATTATTCAGCAGTTTCACATTTACTAGCAGACTCAAAGAAATAAGATTTCATCAGAGGTAAGGAAGTTCAAAACTTTCAAACACTCATATGAGCAGTGAGAGTAACCAAGCTGCAATAGAAAAACAGCAGGATGGGGGGAACAGTCAGTACAGTTCACTTCCTAAACATAAAACACCTGGAGCTCCACTGCATTTACAGGTCAGAACTCACCTGAGTCTCTCCTCCTCTGTCTTGCGCAGCTTCATGTCCCTCTGCACCACCTGCAGCACGTGCTCCGCCTCATTGTCCGTCAGTCCTGTCAGATCAAGCTTTCGACCCATGGCTGACACCCCACCAGCTGTCTCAAACTCACCGACTGAATAATCAGCTTGTTGTTTTCATCTGGAAAAGAGAAAAATAGTCAGGCCAATGACACAAAATGCAAACAAAAACACCTGACAGTGACAAAGTTCCCAGAATACCTGAGTTTACAGCTGGATGGTTTAGTGCAAACTGGGGGAGGAAAAAGAAATATATTCACTAAAGAAGGAGTACTTCACTACTTTATAGTACTTTACAGTTATAGTTACAAGTTCTAAGCCTGTGATTCTTAAAAACATGGTATGATTATAAAACACAAACATTAAACTACTGTTAATCAAACATGTTTGAGCCTGATGTTCAAGGAGTCATTATTTTTTTCTCTTGGGTCTTTAATTAAGACATGATTCCTAAAATACATGCTGAGACTCTTTGGAGAGAGTGAACCAGATCCAGCTAACATGTTTTCCATTCAGGCTTCTTTATAATTCTCAGCATGTCACATATCACTCCTAGGGACTATTACAAATAAAGTACTTTTACTCACTTTTGATACATTTTTATAATTAATTATACTTCACTGGGTTTTGTGTAAACTTGTAATCTAGTACTCTGACGTAACTTGCAGCATTAACAAGAAAAATCAGAGCTACTGACACTTCCTGTAGAAGAAATCTCTTTTCTTTCCATCAGACCTGAAGCTGCAGCTTACTTTTGTTTTTGTTCTTGAATGCGGACGTGAAACTAATAAATAACCGTAACTCTCACAATCACAAGTATTTTACTGGAATGTGAAGCAAATAGTACCGATTTTAACGGAAAATACGAACACGAACAAAAATGCGAACATGCAAGTTAATAGTTTTCATTCAGGCTGAAGGTGATAAAGTCATAGTTTGATTACAACAACTTACCAGAATCTGTGGCTGAAATAGAGAAACACCTTTAAAGCTGAACTCCGTTTACTTCTAGAAAGAATTATCAGTAAGACGAAGCCAAACGCTTATTATAATCCAGTGAGTCTTTTTGTTTCATCGTTTTTTTGTTTTGTTTTTTTCGTATGAAAGATTGAGGGGGGGAAAGTGTTTCCAGCCTGATCTGCGCAGCAAGGCCTGGTTTCTGAGAGAAAAGCAGGATAAATCCTGATTAGGGTCTATCCGAGCGTTTCTCCGCTTGCCAAGGTGACGTGGAAGTGATGAAAGCTTGTTTATATCACTTATTAAGAGGACATGGATTATAATAAAACCCTTAGGTTCTGACTGTGTTCAATCGTAAATGAACAATAGTCTTGGAGTCATATCTTGATGCTTTGCAAACACTCTGTCACGATATTATTCTTAAATCGCTTCAGTAACACGTGCTGTTAACAGTGTTTAATGAGTCTAAATTCCACGGGACTTGCGGCAGAATCAGCAAACAAAAAATGTAAAAAGCAGGTGATGAGGGTCAGAAACAGTCAGAAGTTTAGGATACATGTTGTAAAGATAAAGTCACAAACAGCTAAAGGTAGAAACTAAAACTGGTGGGTTGGGAGGGAAAGGGAATGGATGGATAAAGAGCAGGGAACTGAGGGCATCTAGTGGACAGCGGGAGAACTGCAGATTATAGTCGTCGTTGTGAGGATGTCAAACATCCATCCATGAACCACGGCAGACCTTCTGAATTATGAGACACACATTTGTCGCACATGTTTGAGTATTTTTAACAGCGGCTCTCCTTTTAGGTTCTAGATGTAAGTAGGAACAGCTGTCCGTGGAATCAGCAGTGGTCTGACAAAACAATGATGGTTTGAATTGTACAATGACCCACGGCTCTTTGTTTTACTTTGCTCCAGTCCTCTGTACAGTTTTGCAAGATAGGACAAGAACTTTTTCTCTCACATTTTCTCTAAACACTTCATAACACTGCATTTCTGAATGAATGGAAGAGCTCACAGGCGATATTTTTATAACCAAAATCATCAGGCTACATGATAAAAGAAGTCAAACATACATACCTACATATTGTATTTGTGGATGTGCCAATACAGCAGAGATTCTTACATAACTCAGATTTTGTTAAAGAAAATGATATTAGATAAATAAACTTAATTCAGGCCTATACAATTTTTAATATCATTAAGAGACCCAACGCACCAGTCAAATGAACACAGATTCCTGTTTAGAAATGCCTGACATTCCTGACTAAAGTTTGTATAATAGAGGCATAAATATGATCATTTTTCCATGTTACCTCAGGGTCATTTCTGATTATTAATTCAGTAGGAGAATCTATTAGAGTGGTCCAAGTGAACCACTCATTTCTTTGTACTATCATTTTGGGGGCTTTTTAGCCTTTAATGTTATGGACCATGAAGAATAACCAAGGGAAGATAATAAACAGCCAGAGCCATCTAACCTTATGGTGTATGGGGCACCGGCTCAAAATGGCATGCTTAATTATTGCATTTTAAACTAAGATGTACTATTTACTGTACTCATTGGAGAAAATCACTTGCACACTTTGTTGTTGTTGATTTTTTACAAAGGTTTAATTTCTCAGAAATTGTTTAAAGCCACTGTGAGGCAATTAAACATAAGAGAGTAGTGTGCAGTAATCCGTTGTTATCTCAAAGTAATGGTTCATTTTGAAGTTGCTTCTTCCTTATTTTTCTATAAAAGTTGCTGATGCAGCAACAGGAGTCAAACATGTGGTCAAATCAGCACACAAACTGCAGGTACACAAAAACAGAAAAACACGTTCACTGCTGTGTGTACAAACTGAAAGGGAAGCAAACTTATTCTTCAGTATTTCTTAAAAAGAAGAAGAAGATGACAGGGAAGAAAAATCAAGTGATACATAAAATACACACCTACTAATTGAAGTTTTTGTAACTTGGGGCTTCTGTTCGGCTGTGCTTTTTAATTGTGCCCTTTCTCTCTTTGTGAATCTGCTGAATTGTGAAAAATAAAGTTGTTGTTTTTTTTTCCTTTTTTCCTTAAAAGGTTTTTGTTTTCATATGTTTCAAATGTTACAGTCTCCCACGTTGTTGTGGAGGAAACTTTTCCGTTTCTCCTTTACAAATGTTGCTTCAGTTCATCGAGGTTTATAGTCTATCACTTATGCACAGCTCTCTACAGGTCCCACCATGGCATTTCAGTCAGGTTGAAGTCTGGACTTTGACTGGGTCATTAAAACCCACTGATTCTTTTTTTTCCCAGCATAGTACAAATGAAGCACAAAGTGTTACATCATGTCAATGTTTTTATTTACTTTATAAAGTTGTTTTCTTTTGCTTGTGCAGCTTTCCAGCTGCCTTGTTCCTGTGCAGCACTCAGCTCTGTCGTCAGGTCCCGTATCCTCCTGAAATAGGGCAGATGTGATCAGGTGATGGAGAACAACTGCCTCACCTGAAACCACACCCTGAACCCACTGCTCCACCCCTGAGCTGAGCCACAAACCACACCCTGCCACATTCAGCCATTTTGTACTTTTACTGTTGTGCTTGGGCTCTTCATCCTCTTGCATGATTTTATTTTGGCCAGCCTTTAGCTGTTGGATAGATGGCCTGACATTTGACTTTAAGATACTTTGATATACAGAGGAGTTGATGGTTGACTCGGTGACTGCAAGATGCCTAAGTTCTGTGGCTTCAAACAGAAACCAAAATCATCAATCCTCTACCACTTTGCTTGACATGTTCTGAAACCCTGTGTTCTGTTTTCGTCAAACATGGGGCTGTGAATTTGCTGGGACATCTAATCTTGGGAAGACTGTAAGATAATATTAAGCCAATCTAAGGCAACTGTATTTAAAAACCACTGATCAAACAGCTGAACCTGAAGCAGCAGTTTGGTGTTGAAAGTATTTGTTTGTGTGATGCATTCAGGCGTGATTTAACAAATCTCAAAACCTTCTGCGATTATGGAAGTGCTCACACTTGGTGATGGTTAATTAATCAGCAGCACCTAGCTATTTACCCTCTTAATTCCTATGAAGACACCAATGGTGTACTTAGTTTTTCGCAGTACTGCACAAAGTCATGTAAAAAAACATTATTTTTCACATGACTGTGTAACTTTCTGGTATTTCTGTGTTACAAAAGCTGTATCCAAACATCAATATTTAGTTCACACTGAATTTGAAGTCAGTCTCAGAGCATCGGCACATGTTATACTAAATACAGCAGTAGATCAATATGTAGTATTTTTTACGTATTGTGGAAAGATGATGGTAAAGTCAAAAAAATTTGACTAAACTGACATTTTCAGTCAAAGAAAAAGTTAAGAAAAAGCTGCAAATTTCAAATAGTTGTTACGCCTGACATTTACTACTGATGTGTCTGCTTTATTTTACTGATGGCAAGATAACCTCAGTGGCATTGACATTACTTAAACATGATTTCAGTGCATAAGGTTTAAAATATAACATTTGTAAAATAAATCAATAAATAAAAAAACACAAACAGTGTACATTTCATAACAGCTTTACTAATAATGATCGTCAAAACTATTGCCTGACTCTGCACATTAAACCCATAGAGCTCCTTTTATGGATGGTCAGCATAAATACTGTCTTTGGTCAGTTGACTCTTCTCCCTTCTTGAAGGAATGCACCTGAATAGGTTGCAAGTTCCCCTGACCTTGAGTTTGTCATACCTCCTGTTCCTGAGTTTGTTCCTGAGTCAGCTAGCTGGTTTCCTGTTTCTATGTCTGAATATCTTTCTGTTCCTGAGACCATCCCTTGGTCAGGTAACTGATTTCCTGTTTCTGAGTCAAAATATGTGGATGACCTTTCAGTTCCTGAAAATATCTATGGATCAGCTAACCAGTTTCCTCTTTCTGAATGATCATACAATCTTTCTGTTCCCCCATGTATCCTGAAACTGTTAGTGAATCTGGGTAATCTGGCGTTTCTTTGAAGCAGCAACAGACTGTCATTATTTTATCAGATGTCTTTCCTGATACCAAGTCTGAGTCTAAGGCATTCTGTCCTGAGTCTGTTCTGCCATGTGCATCCTGATCCTGAGTCAGCCAATGAAGTCTATCCCCTAGAGTTGTTTGACATCTACAGTCAACCTCCATCAATCTAGACAGTCATTGCCATAGACTCGCAGACCAAGGACCTTATGTCTGCCAGCTTCACTTGGATCTAACTGGTTTCCAGCTGGTCTTGCTCTCAGGCCTTAGCCTATCTATGTTTTCCCTTCAGCTTCACTGTAAAGATCAACTGAGATAATTTCTGAGGTGCCTTGTCCACCTTCTACTCGGCTTTTACAAGAATTCTTCAGGTTTTAGTCCTTGTGGACAACCTTATACTCAGGCCTATCGTCACAGTTGTTTCCCCTGTTTTCTCTGTTTCTATATGCCTGCATGTCAGAATTAAAATTAGAATATGTATGTATGTATGGGTGACTTGATTTAATTTTTCAGCAATTTGAGTTATTTCTCTTTAGATGTTTGCCTTCACTTATAATTTCTTTTATCAACCCACTAGAAACTGTCTAGTTGTGAATAAGCCATTTGATCATTTTGTTTCTTACTGGAAGTCTCGGGCTACAAGTTTGAAGAAGCCAAATAAACCTCCATAGTAGATTTCTAACTTTATCTGGTATATCTGGTCAATTCAATAAATGAATTGAAGGATGCATACAACTTTCTATGTCGTGAAATACCTGGCTATATCGTATGAATTTAGATTGCACAAACATGCACCAAAAAAAAAGACAAGATGGAGTGTAACTGGAACTGGAGACATCACACACTCATAGCTAATTAGGCAAAGAAAGGTTTGTAACTTAAAAATTGATGGAAGTTTTTTTTCGTTCTGTGTTAAGGCTATAACATAGGTAATAGGTAATGTCTATATCTCTGTCTAAATAATGTCTAAAACTCTGAAAGAGTAATATGAGCCAATTTATTGTTAGATTTTATACTTGTTTCCTACTCTTTTCTCTACAGATGCTGCAGGTCTAGCAAAGTTTTGCCAGGGGGGCCAGGTAGGGCATTAACAGGGAAAGGGGGGCACAAAGAAATACTTTTCTTTCTTATTCTCATTTAAAATGTCTCGTTTTTAATAAATAATTATCTGAATCTTATAACCAAAGTTTTTATTTGATGTAAAATGTATAGAAATCATACATATACCAACAAGACAGTGTACATCACTGTCACAACAGCGTTTGTTTTCATTCAAAGGCTTTATGGCTTTTCCTATAATACCTGGTGGGCCTGTTTCTAGTCAAAATGCCCGGGCTGTTTTTTTGTCCCAGTCCAGCCCCGGGCACAACACACAGTGAATTAATCTGAGAATGTGCAATACAAAACAAATTTCCCACTTGTGGGACTAATAAAAGGTTATCTTATCTTATCTTAAAAAAATAGATGGCCGGGCCAGCGGTGCAAATCGCAAATTTCCTCCCATAGACACATTAGTTGACACATTAGTTGTGCCATATTGGCTTCTTAATGATGGTATCTTAGCTAACAACCCCAACTACCAGATTCATCTTGTAATTGGCTAAAAATCACTTAACCTACCGGTGAGACGGACATTGTTAGCTGGCAGTCGAAGTTTGCAGAACTACGAACGCAGCTGGAGTCCACAGCTGTACGTGTTCATGGAGCTTGCATTTTCACCTGCTGGACATCATTACCTGACAAGGTTAACTGTCTTCAGAACATTGCAGGGATATTATTTACAGTATTTGGCTCTACATATCTGTGTGAGCAGATTTTCTCTCACATGAGTGTCCTCAGGTAGCCGTCTGAATGCTGGACACTCGCAGACCTGTGTCTCTGAGTGGGAGACCAGAGATCACATTAACATGTGTATCTCTGTATTAACAAACACGCCATATTGGCTCAGTTTATTTTTTCTTATCATTGTTGTGAGGAGACCATTTGGAGACCATTTGGATATTCTGTTGTTTGCTGTTATAGAGTTCTTGTTATGGATAAAAAGTGCCTCTTTTTAAAAAAAAAAAATAGCTGATAACTATTCGCTGATAGCTGCCAGCATCTGTGAACAAATATAATTCTATAAAGTTGTTCTATATAGCATGTAACTGCTAATATAGAGTGCTATTAAATTTATTGCTAATGCAATCATATGGCACATTGACTTGGCACTCATCATCAGAAAGGTTGCCGACCCCTGGACTGCAGAAAGACCATCTTTAGGGAAAATGTTATTATCTCAGTTTTTTTATGCCACATGTACATCAGGGTACTAATCGTGAAATATTGGATGAAACTTTTACACCACAAGAAGACAATGTGCTCACTGCAGTGCTGATTCTTATAATGAATTATTTGTGCAATATAGCCTCAGAAGCAAAACTTCCTACTTCTAATACCTTTGAATGTCATTATTTATGCTCGTGACATGCGGATATGCAGCGGCAATTATAGAATTTTTCAAATATGATGGCATTGAAAGACTAGCAACCAGTCAGGAGAGAAGGACTGAGATGCCAAGAAAATTCAGAAATTTCAAAATTTCTGAAAATTCATTCAGAAATAAATGGAGCATTAAAAACTAGCTAAGTAAAAAAAGAGGCCATGGTTTTCATGTGTTTTGTATTCGTATTGATCAACTCTTGTAAAACATTTGGACCGTTTACTTAAGCAGTCGTTGCAATATTACCATGTAAAAATACTCTATTACAAGTAAACTCAGAGACAACCCTTTAGACACGCCCCTGTCCTTCACTCTTATATCACTGGCAGCTTCAGCTGTGAGCCTTAAGGTCAGTTTCACTTCTCTAGATGTTGTGGGGCTGATTGTTTCTTCCTCTCTGAAGATCAAGGTAATGTAAAAGTTTTACATTTTGTATACATTTTTCTGAATTGCTAAGACACTAATATATTACACTAACAGTGTAAATAATCATTTTTCAATCATAAACATTAACATTTTATTTTATTTTATTATGTCAATAACAGAAGAAGGACAATGTGTATTATACGAATGTTTAAGTACAAACAGAATGAGGTCCATTTCTTTTTTCCTATCATATTTTTGAGGAATTTAAGAGACACATGATGCTGAAAATAGTTGAGCTACTGTGCTTTTTAGTGTGCAGTCAATGTTCCCTCAGTGATAGAAACAAAAATACACTACAGTTCTTATAGTATGATATGTTATTGTGACTGGTTGTGTGCATGATCTGAAACTACTGTGTGTTTTCTGAATGTAGTTAGGAGTTTGAGAATTAATTTTTGTGTTAGTATAGCAGAGATTAATTTTCTGACATTCCAACTTTATAGACACCTTATACTGTATGGCACAGGTGTCGAACTCCAGGCCTCGAGGGCTGGTGTCCTGCAGGTTTTAGATGTGTCCTTGATCCAAGACAGCTGATTTAAATGGCTAAATGACCTCCTCAACATGTCTTGAAGTTCTCCAGAAGCCTGGTAATGAACTAATCATTTGATTCAGGTGTGTTGACCCTGGGTGAGATCTAAAACCTGCAGGACACCGGCCCTCGAGGCCTGGAGTTTGACACCCCTGCGTATAAAGACGG
>NW_005187432.1:4623805-4626219 GCF_000239375.1 Pundamilia nyererei | reverse complement strand
TGACAGACTGGCGACCTGTCCATGGTGTACCCCGCCTCTCGCCCTATGACAGCTGGGATAGGCTCCAGCGCCCCCCGCGACCCTGAAAAGGATAAACGGTAGCGAATGGATGGATGGATGGATTATTTTTTCATTGCTCCAAATAAGCATCACACTCGCGGAAGCCAGTGTACCCGCCGAAACGCCGTGCATTTATCGAGACTATGATCTATGTCTATGATCTCACTGGTTCAGGTCTATGCAGAACGGCAGTGGGAACAGAGCCTCTCCTTGGTCCCTCACTTGATGGTGACTTGTGCTATTGGCTTGAAGTTAGCCTCCAGTGTTGTACGCCACATCCCCATTGAGTTCCTGTATCCTCTTGTATAGTTATAGGCATTCCAGGATCCAGGTGTGGGACATCGGGTCATAGGCCTTCTTGTAATGGCTATGATGCCTGATAGGAGCTTCCATGTGGTACTGAGGCAGGTTATTGGCTTGTAGTTGGAAGGGACCGGTCCCTTCTGGCAGTTCTCGAGGATCAGGACTGTCCGGCCTTCGGTTAGCCATTCCAGGTGTCTCTCATTGACCAGCAGCTGGTTCATCAGTGCTGCCAGACACTTGTGGAGTGCAGTCAGCTTCTTCAGCCAGTAGGCGTGAACCATATGAACCTTTCTTTGATATCTCCCACTGTGATTGTTACTGGGTCCTGTTCAGGGAGGTTGCTGTGGTCTTCTCTTAGCTCCACCAACTGCTGTTATGGGTTGCGTCCTTCTCCTATATGCTCCTCCTCCAGCCTTGGTGGTGTTGTTCTCATATTGTTCCCCTGCCACTGAGAGTACATCTTGGATGTTTCTGTGAAGAACAGATGGTTTATTCTCCTGCCCTTTATCTCTTTGGTGTACCTCTTCAAGCACCTGGACAAGGCTGTGAGTTTCCAAGGCAGTTTTCAAGTCCTCCGATATGGACAGCTTGCTGTACTTATTAGGCACCTTCTTCATCGCACCTCATATACATATATGTATATAAACTACTGGGCATTTTTTGCTTAACAGGTATGTAAGTGGAATGTATATGTATGTTTACTTACATTCTATGTATTATAAATGAATACATTTTTGTATTTTTAATTTATTATATGTTTAACTGTTTCTTCAGTGCCATCATGGCTTGTTGTACATTAGTGGTAAAGAAATCTGAATTTTTAAAATTAATTATTATGTACTTTAATATTTATAATTATCTACTTTATTTATTTATTTTGTGAGCTATAATAATAGTCAGCACAACTTTATGGATTATGGATAAGTTGTTATATAATTAAGTCATTGAATTTTTTTTTATTTATTGGCTTTTCAGAAGAATGCTGGGCACGTTTGACAGCCACTGACTGATTGCTGACTAAATCATCAAAAATGGGGAATGCACCATCAGAAAGTAACATGGGCAGCAACCTGAGATGCTGTAAATGTTATAATGGCCTGCCTCCGTGCATGAGCTTCAACAACCTTTCTCAAAATACTATTTATGGACGATATGTATATGTGTTCAACGGAGGTCAATATTACAGACCAGTTGGTCAGGATAATGCGTACGAGTGTAGAAGTTGCTTTGACCAATGGGGGAGAAGCGAAGCGGAGAGGCAGGAGAGACAGAGGAGAGAGGAAGAACAGAGAAGAGAACAGGAGAGGCAAAGGAGAGAGGAAGAACAGAGAAGAGAACAGGAGAGGCAAAGGAGAGAAGAGGACAAAAGAAGAAAAAAATTCAATGAAACTCTGGAAAGTTCCTACCAACGAGCTAAAGAGCAGTTTGAGAAACAGGTGAGAGGGCACATTTCACAGGAATGTGAGTCTAAGCGAGATGTTCTAATAAAGCATCTGCATAAGTCTGAAGCCAACTATGAATCAATCAGTGACAGTGACGAGCTTCTTGAACTCCTCTCGGTGAAATGCAGTCTCCCAGTTATAAATCTCAGTCTGACTCAGCTCACAGGTGATCAGCTCAGTGAGATCCTTTCAGTCCTGGACAAACTTCTGTTTGATGAGTGGATCAGTGCTCCTCCATCCATCAGCACTCTGCAGCACACTCAGGTGTTCATCACAGAGCTCTGTGCTCTGTCTCTGGAGATATCTGAAGAAGTTTCCCTACAAACCATCTCCAATCATATGCAGTCTCATTTGGGATCCATCAGCCAATCAGCAAGTGGTGTTTTTGAGAGTTTCCTCTTGACTCAAGCCCTGTATCTGAACCTGATGCATGTTTTCAATGACCATGACAGATCTGATAATGATGCTGTCCTCATAGCCAAACAATGGGCAGAATATGAGATTTCCACTGAGAACCTCTTTGTAATTGAATTCCTGAGCACCCTTACATCATCACTGCAGAGGGCAGTTGGAAGAGCCTCTGTGTTCACTTTAAAGATGGAAATCCAG
>NW_005187432.1:4614376-4623785 GCF_000239375.1 Pundamilia nyererei | reverse complement strand
GTGTGTGTGTGTGTGTGTGTGTGTGTGTGTGTGTGTGTGTGTGAAAGAAATTGGTCTTCACCAGTCAGCAGGGATTTGTTCAAGATAGTTAGAGTTAGAGTGACACACTTGCATACCTTATTGCACAAAGCACTGACAAGATGAGACTAGTGCAGGGACAATGTTATTCTCTCTGCTTTTTATTTGTGAACTAGGAAAGTGTGCCACATATATATCAGGGCACTAATAGTGAAATATCAAATGAAACATAAATACACCATGAGGAGATAATTTGCTCATTTGCAGTGCTGGTTTTATTATGAATTATTTGTGAAGTATAGCACCAGAAACTGAACTTCCTACATCTCATCACCCCAGACATCATTCTTTATGCTTGTGATAGGCAACAGTATATGCTTCCACTCCACATTAGCACAATGTGCAAATACTCGATATTGTTAATATATTGGCATAGAAAGGACCAACTACCAAATGCTCTTTGTACTTGTATTGAATTACTTTTTAACAACATCTTGAGAGAAATATTAAAACCCTTTAGTGTAAAAGTAATTAATACTACTACTACATATGTGTAAGTCCAGCATCATATTCTATAAAGAATATGTGCAGTGACTTTGATATTCAGTCTTTTAACTGCCTCTTCGTCTACATGGTGCTATCGTAGCAGTTGGCCCAACGAGGTCATCATTTTATTTATTTTATTTTATTTTTTTGCCTGTCCCGTTTGGATCTTTAGCCATCAGAAATGTTGTCTGAAGGTCAAGAAAGAAACATCTTGAGAGAAATATTAAAACCCTTTATTTAAGCAGAAGTAACAATATTGCAAGTAACACCAGTGACAGCCTTTTGAACACGCCCCTTTTTTCACATTTATAACACTGGCAGCCAACAGTCTGAAAGCCCAGTTTTATTTCCACAGATGTTGTTGGGCTTTTTTTCTCTCTTCAGATGAAGGTAATGTAACAAACTTGAAATGTTTTAGTACTTGCTAAAACACTCATTTGTATTCTCTGAGTTTAATCTTCAATCTTCTTGTTGGTCTGCTCTTAGATATTAATAGCAACATTTCCTTTTTTGCTTTTCTGTTTTTCTTTTTTCTTTTGAGGATTATTGCGTTTTGAATGGCAAAGTTAAGTAGATTTAAATTTATTAAACTATTTATTAAAATTAAACACATAGATTTTTAATTTACTTTACTTTAATTTACTTAATATTATTGTGACTAGTTGTGTACAGGTTTTGCAACTACTGTGTAATAGGGAGCAGAGATAAAACTGTTTTGTGACTATATATTGAGAATTGTTTTGGGTTTTTGTTGTTTTTGTGAACATTTTGCACAAAGGACATTCGTTTAATTTTCTAAACTTAAATCTCTGTTTATGTGTCGCTCTATTTGAGAGATAATTCCACTAAGATATGTTCAAAAGAAGCATAGGGTTCATCGGTGTTGTGAGGTGGCAAGCAGAGACGATCCACCTGTTAGCTGAAAATGACAAGTGGTCAAGGAACTTTTCAAACTCTTCCTTTAGGAAAAGAAACAATAAAACACCACGAAAACAACACAGAACCCGGAAAACTGTATTGCTGGAAAACCTTTAATAAAGTATCAAGACCAAAAATAATTATTTTTATATTTGTTCCCCATCAGTGTAAAAGTTATTAATACTACTACTACATATGTGTAAGTCCAGCATCGTATTCTATAAAGAATATGTGCAGTGACTTTATATAAACTGATATTCAGTCTTGATATTCTGCCTCTTTGTCTACATGGTGATATCGTAGCAGTTGGCCCAACGAGGTCATCATTTTATTTATTTTATTTTATTTTATTTTTTTGCCTGTCCCGTTTGGATCTTTAGCCATCAGAAACGTTGTCTGAAGGCCAAGAAAGATGCCAAGTGGATTTACTTTACCAAGTGGATCATCATGGCCTTGCCATATTGGTCCATTTGATTCACCTTTATTATAATTGTGTATTTATTTTATTTTTGTTTTTTAAAGACGGGACAGACATGACTGGGGGATAAGACAGGGAGAAAGAATGAAAGAAAGAGACGGAGAGAAAGAAAAATAGAGGGGAGAAGAGATGGTGAGAAAGGGGAGAAGAAAAAAAGAAAAAGAAAAAAAAGAAAAACAAACAAAACACCTGGATCACCTGTATGGAGATAAAAAACCAGAAGAGAAAACAAATAACAAAGAGCAACATAATAAAAACAACACCATCACAATAAACTAGCTAACAATAGATAACAGTAGATACTTTTTTAATTTCACCTGTTGAGAATGAAAAAAGAAAACAAGCAGAAGAAAACGAGTGCAATAGAATAAACAACATCACAATGATATATGGGAATATAACTGTAAATACTAAATATTAAACATTATTGTGCAGCATGTAAGAGGTCATCATTTTAGCCTCTCCCAGGATGCATTCGGTCAAGCATTTTACTATGACCAACATCCACTGTAATACTACTTTGTTACAAGAAGAAGGCATCTGTTTCATCTGCCTTCACACCTTCTGATGTCGTGGTGTGGCTCCATGTAGCTGACACTCCACTATCTTGTACTGTATTTTGTCTAAATTTGACATTTGCTTCGGTTGCTCTGTTCATTACTTTCTGTATCATCTCATTCTCTTTCTTCCTTGTAGATGCAGCAATAATCATGTCGCCAGTTACCATGTGAACTCTTGGAACACCTCCAAATGTTTCACAGTTGTGCTGCTGGAAAACTTCACTTTCAGATTTGATCCCAAATGGTAGGCATTTGAACCTATATCTTCCCCATGTAGTACTGAATATACACAGAATTGATGACTCTTTGCATAGCTTGACTTAGCAGTAACTATATTTTCATCCTGCTCTGTAAATATTTTCTAGCTGGCAAACCTACTCAAAACTTCATCAGTTGTTGAGATTGAGTAATGCTGTCTCGAAATTGTTTTATTTAAGTCACTGGGGTCCAATCATAACCTTAATTTTTTGTTGTCTTTTCTGTGGGGTGTTTCTTGGGTGTCCAACCTGAAGGCTATGCTTCTGCTGGTCTAGCTCTTAGGGTGACTGAGGCACGCAAAGCCCCTGACCACATTAACTGAAAAATAAATCAACAAAATAATAAAATAAAATACTCCTCATCAGATTATGACGACTAAAAACATGACGTTTACCTTAATTGGATGGCCTACATCAAATATAACAATAACACTTCTCACTATTGCTAATATTAATGAAACTAAAAAGGGTAGGCCTAGTTAGAAAAAAAAAGTAAATTCGCCAAATCTTGAAAAGTAAAACTGAAAAATTGAATAAAAAATGAAATAAAGGATAAAATAAAATACCCATCCAGATCTTTACAACCAGCAACATAAAATGTATTTTAATTGGATAGTCAAATTCAAATAAATTTGCTAAATAAAATAAGAATAAAATAAGTCCTCTCAATATAGACAATATTTACAAAACTAAAAAGGTTTTGGAAAAGTAATAAAACAAAACAATTCACTATGTTTTTTACTACAATTCTCAAACTAATTTGTAGAACACAAAAGATTTAGAACAGAACAGAACACAACAGGGGGATAGGACCTATCACACAGCATTAATGTTCCCTTTGTGGGCTGCTGGAAGCTGGAGTGAAAAGTGAATGAGCTTTATTAAAATCGCTGAGCTTTACTAAAATAGATGTATTTTTTTATTTGTTAATTATCTCACAAGTAGCTATGATTTTGACAACAGAGATTTGGTGCTTCATCTTGCTCGACCCTGCCTACTGAGAAACCTGACACCAGGTCATTTGCATACAAACAGTGATTAAATGTTTAGCTGGGAGGAGGGGTTCCCTGCTGAGTTTTGTGTAAGCCTGCCCACAAAGGGAAAGAGCGAACGAGGTGAAACCATCTCATTTGTGCCTTTTCCAGTAGATTTTTCACCTACTGTAGTAAATCTTGTCCATATTCAGTTTGTGGATAACCTATTATTTTCTTTCTCAATTTCTAAAAGTTAAGGGGGAAGAACGTTTGTTTAAGGGGGTGTTGCCCCCTCTTGCCCCAGCGTACAGCCAGCCTTGCTGGCCGGTAGCAGATCTCTGAGTTACATTTTAGTTTCACTTGATATGGATGCTCTAGTGCAGGCTGCTTTCGCCATCTAAACCTCCAAATGAAGCAAATGCAACAACTAGTTTTCATTTAATAAAAAAAATCTTGGTAGCACTTTCTATTACAGCTCGGTAAAAAAAGGGTAAAAGTAGGGTAACAGGGGGAAACAAGACGTTAATAATGTGGTAATTTCTAAGTTAATACTATGCAATTACCAAAGTAAGAACCATGTAATATCCAAGTAATATCATGGTAGCAACAGTGGTTACAGATGAGTAATATTACCCTGAAATTTATGTAACAGGATAATAAGAGCCAAAAAAGTGGGGGTAATAATTTTGAAATACAACTCCATGATAAAGTGGTAATAGTATAGTAACAAGGAAGAAACACAACTTAATAATGTGGTAATTTCTAAGTTAGTATCACTCATGATAGTTTTTCTGTAACAGGCAGGAAACAGCTGAAAAATGCAAAAATGCCTGTTTTCTTCACTAACATATGAATAACCTATTAAAGCTAACTTAAAGGAATGCAACTATTACCGGGAAATATCTCTAGTAGTTTCTGTGTAATAAGCAGGCAACAGAGCTGCAAAATGCATAACTGTTTATTTCTTTTTAATAGCATATTAATAACCAGGTAATAACCTTTAAAAACAAACTTAACTACTACCAGGAAACACCTATGGCAGTTTCTGATATACTCTCTGAGTTAAGTTTAGTTTCACTTCATTGTAGCATGACATTGTAGCACGACATTGTAGCACAGACGGTTTTCGCCATCTACACTTGCAGAGGAAGGTAATGTAAAAAAATGAATTGTTTTACTTGTTATATTTTTTTTTTAAATGCCACTGTTTTTGATTTTTTTTTTCCAGTTTAACTAAACAGGGATAAATCCCCAGTTAAATCTCTACCTCGTGTCAATTGATTAAAGTAAAATTAAAATTCAAAAGCAATTTATGTCTGTTTTTTTCTCTTGAGGATAATTGCATTTTGAATGGCAAAGTTAAGTAGATTTAAATACTGACTATTAATTAAAACTAAACATAAATTTTAATGTAATTTACTCCATTTTGAAAAGTGAAGTTTGAAGTCAATGTTTTTTTTAAAGCTCCTTGTTTCCTGTTGAAACATGAATATACCAAGCAACATCCCCTGCTTGGCATATGCATGGGTGCATCCTTTAATCAACAATGTGTGCAGCCATTCAGTGCAAAATGAATCATGCTGACAAACCAAAAATTTCACTTTCCGAGGCTATGCGGTGAAACATTACTGCAGTGTAACAGATAAAATCTCTGGGCTAGTTTCACTTTATATGAAGATTGTGGTTAAGGCTGTTCTCTCCATTTAAATCTCCAGGTGAAGGAAACATAAGTTTGAAATATTTTGCTTACTAACACAAAGTGTTGTTTGACTAAGTATACTAGATATTTTATATTGATTAGTTAAGTTACATCTTCTGGAATCTGAAAAACATGACTCAGATAATTCCATATTTTTGGCACTGTTTAGACTACTTGGTAAATAGTGAATGTTATTTAAACATTGCAGCCTATCTGAGTATTGATGCTGACCATCTCCACCCCTTTATGACCCCAGTGTACTCATCTTCTGAGGGCTGGTTCCAAGAGAAAAATACACCACGTCACAAAATTCAAATAATCTCAGACTGGTTTCTTAAACATGAATGAATGTTTTGTGAGTCATGTTGGGTCCTGGTTCTGTCCAGCCCTTCATATTTGACACTCTTTCTTCGATCTCTGCCACTGTGATGGTTATTAGTCTGTTCAGAGATGTTGTTGTGATCTACTCTTAGATCCATTAGCCCCTGGGCATTGTTGTTCTGCGTTGCTTCCATCTCCCATTTGCTCTTTCAGTATTTCTCTGTTTGCAGTCTTGGTGGGGCTGTTCTCATACTGGTCCCCTGCCACTGAGAGTAGAAAAAGATATATATAACTTTTTACCACCCCCTACTCTATTCATAATCCATTGCAGATGGATCCACATATTTGATTTGGCACACATTTTGCCAAACCAAATAAGGAAAAATATGTGTCAAATCATATGTTAGCAACCCTCCCAGAATTTTGCGTCTCCTCCTGGTCTTGAACATGGGATCTTTCACCTGTGGCTAATGTGTTAGCCACTACACAATAGAGCCAACTAGGGGAAGAAAATGACTTTCAAAAGATATAAAGAAATGATAAAGAAGTGATTATACTAATTTTTTACATACATTTTGCGAAAACAAACCAAAAAAGGCAACCCCTGACTTTACCACCTTTGTCATCTGAACAGGTACTCAAGAAATTTCAATGGGTCTAGTTTGAAGAAATTGATTGTAACAAAGGCCATTTTCCATCAGGTTAAAGCCGGCCTCTTCCGCTCTCTCATTGGCCAGTGTTAGTGTCCCTCTCTTTTAATGACTATATTCATCATAAGTTTGCTCATTGGTAAAAGGTAGGCCCACCTCTATTTTGAAATGACTTTATTGACATTCAGGGAGGAGTTCCAGGTCAGGGTTCAAACTGTCAGCCATTAGATCCAAAGTTCAGCAGTTTGAGGAATAGGTATCATCTCCTTTTACCAGCAGTGACATGCCAGTGACATGCCAGTGACATGACACGAGCAAAAAGAAAAAAATAGAGAACGCTCAGACAGAAAGGATAAGGAGAGAGCAATGGTCTGTAAAATCCTTTTTGGGAGTTGTTCTGTTGTTGCCTCTCCAGTGATCCTATTGTCATTTTCATTTACACCAAATCAGGTGAAAGGGAATCACAATGGTTTATGCTAGCTGACTGGACCAACTGATACCAAAGCACTTTTATGACTTTGTGTTATACTGTTCTGTATACTGATCAAGTGTTCACTTAATTTAGCAATGAAGTAAAAATAGTAATATTTATGGCAAAAATTCCTATGATAAAATATTAATACATTTATTTTAATAAAACTTCATTTGATTTATTTATTCATTGTATTTATTTCTAAGCATCCTTTCAGGCTATGAAGTAACAACAAGTATTTCAAGTATTTCAAGAAAGTGAAATACCTGGTATGTATTTTAGCAAGTTTTGTTAAGTTGCAGTCTGGTTCACTTCTCAGGGCCAAAGTAAAAATCTCTTTATTTATGCAGCACATAAATAGTTAATTTGATGTGCTACAAAGACAAATTGTACAAAATTACAAGAAATATGCAAAAGATTACAAGAGAATAAAACATGATTACCATATATTACATCATTACAAACAGAGGACAAAGGAAGTGCAATTAGACACAGAACATTTCTATAAACAGTGAATCCACACACACACATAAAACATGCTAGTGTTGAGGTTGGTGAGTGAAACAGAAATCATGAGAAGTCCACAGAAGTCTAGGCTGTGGGCAAATTAGATTCTGAATTAAACCGGGATCCAATGAATATTTTGCCAGTATAGGAGAAATATGCTCTCACTATCTAGTCCCTATCAGTACTGTGGCTGCAATAATTTAGATCAACTAAAGGCTTTTCAAGGCTTTTATTACTTTACAGTAGTCCATCTGTAAAGTAATAAATGCATGAACTAGTATTTTTATTTTAGAGATAATGAGATGGTTAATAACATCTTTTTATTAAACAACAACCTTAATTTTCTAAGTCCCGTTAATTTATTTGGTAGTACCAGATTGTGACAAGTACATAGATATGTTACTGGTATAAGGTACATGGAAAAATTGTAGGGTTTTATTTCACAAAAATAAATCAAATGTCGTATTGAGTACTCATAGTCAGGTTTAGGATTTTTCAAAGAGGTATGCAACCAAGAAAATACATTCAATTAGCATGAAGATGACCACATTTAAGTGGAAATTCATTGCTTTTAGAAAAGATTTTTAAAAATATAACTTCTTGAAACATTTTTTTTGATTGTTTAGAAAATTTCTAACCACATGTAATATGTCCACATAATTAATATTAAGTGGATGGTTTTGGACCTCAGTACCCAAGCAGAATTCATGGATCAGTTTGATGCTATTCACACTATATTCACATTCTTAGATTAAGAACACAGAATTCTCTAATTTTAGATTAAGCATACATTTTCATTACTATGCAGATGATACCCAGCTCTGTATATCAATGAAGTCAGATGCCACACACCAATTAGTTAAAGCACAAAAATGTCTTAAATATTTAAATAGCTGGAGGACCTATATGTTTTTCCTTCTAAAGTTAGTTAGAACTGCAGTTATTGTGCTCAGCCCTAAAAATCTTAAAAACATGTCTAACCAGATACTTACTCTGGATGACATTATGATGGTCTCCCGTAACACTATGAGGAATGTTGGAGCTGTTCTTGACATGAAGTCCTTCAAAGAGCATAAACAAATATAGGAATGCTTTCTTGCATTTGTGCAATATCTCTAAAATTAGAAACAACCTTTCTCGGAGTGATGCTGAAAAAGTAGTTCAAGCATTTATTACTTCTAGGCTGGACTACTGTGATTCGTTGTTATTACGCTGTCCAAAAAATTTATTGGGTAACTCTGAATGGTCCCTTAGTTATGCTGCTTAGGCAGCTGGGGAATTCCCATGATGCAGTGAGTATTTCTTCGTCAATCATCTTTTTCACTGACTATGTGCCACCCTGCATTTAATCATTAGTCATTTGGGGTGGCTGTGGCTCAGTGGGTAGAGTAGATCATCTACTAATTGGAAGGTTGGTGGTGCGGTGGAATTTTCTGTTAATAAAGTCTGGGTGAATGAGGCATGTTATATAAAGCACTCAAGTGATCAAGTAGAAAACACTATATAAGAACTAGTCCATTTAACATCCATTGTTAATCTCTGGCTCTCTTCCACAGCATGTTTTTTTTCCTGTCTTCCTCCCATCACTGCCAACCGGTCACAGCAGTGGCTGCACCTCCCTGAGCCAGGTTCTGTCGGAGGCTTCTTTCTGTTAAAAAGAAGTTTTTCCTTAAGACTGTCACCAAGAGATTCATCAAAGTGAGTCATTTGATTTTGGGGGTTTTCTCTCTATTTTTGTGTTGTCTTTACCTTTCAACACAGCATCTTGAGACAACTACTGTTGCTATTTGATGTTATATGAATAAAATCGAACTGAATCGAATTAGGACTGCTGCTATCGATTGTATTATTAATTATTATCTCAATTATTCCATCAATTACTGAAGTAATTGGATAAGAAATACTTTTGTCTAATTAATGAGTAATAATAAATAACCCAAAGATGAAAAAACACACGCACACTCTTAGTTTCCCCTCGGCTCTCTGCCTGTAATTTTTTTTTTTTTTTT
>NW_005187432.1:4612480-4614356 GCF_000239375.1 Pundamilia nyererei | reverse complement strand
TCTCAAAGAAAATCACAGGGAAGGAATTGCTTTCTAATGAGATCTTTATTTTGACCTTTCTGGAAAATCTCTTGCAAGTGTTTGCTAGAGAAACAGAAGCTGTTAAAAACATGACAGATCCTGCAGGCAAATGGTGTTTGGAGAATTTATTTGCCTGCGTGGAACAATTCCAAGACTTAGACAAAGAAACCAAAGAAGTCTTCAAGATGGTTTCAAATCTTGGGGAACAAAGACTTTGGTCACCAGTAGAGGTCTTAAACCTTCTTGGAGCATTAACTGATAACCACCATGATGACGGCTGTATTTCCATCATGAAGATTTTACATTTGATGGAAACATATCAGGTTTCCTCTAAGTGGAAAGATGAAAACAACAAATCTCTCCTTGAGCTCATAGATTCATGCACAACTAAGAATCTGATCCAGCATCTAGAAAAGAGCCTTAGAGGTGAGAAAAAAAGAAACATTGAAAACCTTTTCTGTGAAATACAGCAGATGAAAGTCATTGATAAACAAACACTGAGTACATCAGACAACATAGTAACTCATGTAACAAACCTAATCAAAACTGGTGAAATTAAAAAGCACACATGTGATGTGGAACATGTTAGGTCTCTGTGTCAAAGCAAAGAAACTGAGGACCTTCAGGAAGTTCTTGCAGTCTTATGCAATGCTGTACACCTCCACAAAGCTGAAAGGAAGTGGTTTCCCAGGGCAACTCAGATGATAAGCTGGTGCCTGTTGGCCTTGTCTGACACTGGGAAGCTCCTGGAGATGGGAACTGGAGAAGGGAAGTCTTGTGTCATAGCGATGTTTGCCGTGCTGCGTGTGCTTAGAGGTGAAAAGGTGGATGTGGTGTCCAGCTCCTCTGTGTTATGCCAAAGAGATGCTAAAGAATGGGCCAAATTTTACAAATACTTTGGCATTACAGTCGACACAAACACAAATAAAAATGAGGATAAAGATCGGAAAGAATGCTATCAGAAGGACGTGGTCTATGGAACCATTGAAGCCTTTGCTGCTGATCACCTTCGCCAAATATTTGAGATGAAGGATGTGAGGGCTGATCGTAACTTTCAGTGCATCATTATCGATGAAGTGGACTCACTGCTGCTGGATCAGGGAGTGCAGCTGACATACCTGTCCAGCCCCATGGTCTCCATGCAGCACCTGAACATTATTCTCACCATGATCTGGAGCCACGTCAGTCAGTATGGCTTCCTATCTACAGGACATCAGACATTTGTACGAGGTCCTCCTGCTTCATTCTTCAAGGCCATCTATGACTCAATGAACACAGAAGACACTGAAATTAGTGATCCAATGGACATTTTAACTATTGCTGAAGAATCCAACATTGTGCCAAAAGGATTTTCAGAAGATATCTACAAAAGTGAAAACCATGAAATTCTCAGTAAACTGAAAACAGTGAGTCAGGATGCTATGGTTGACTTTTTCAAAGAAATTGAGGACTATGTCCCCTATGGCTTTACTGTTTACACGCTAGATGACAAGGGACTGCTCTGTCTTCAAAAGTGCAGTCCATACAATGACCGGGACATCCCAGAGCTTTCATTTCTTGTGCTGGAGGAAGGATTGTGTTGTCCTCTCTATGAGTCAGAAGAAGTTCTCGTCAAGCCCATTGCAGAATTGATCTCTGAGAGGATTCAGTACACCCCATGTGAAAACAATAAAGACAAAATCAGCATTCCTGGATTCTTGAAGACTCTGGTGGAGAAGAAAGTCTCAGTGTGGGTTCAGAATGCCTTTCTGGCAATGTTACTGAAAGAAGGACGAGAATATGTCGTAGAAAATGACAACGTCTGTCCAGTGGACTTCAGATCCACTGGTATTGTTGAACTGAATAAGAAATGGGG
>NW_005187432.1:4607129-4612460 GCF_000239375.1 Pundamilia nyererei | reverse complement strand
TCCCTGTCCTTTTGGGCCGAAGACTGGGTCCTGACTGTTGTCTGCGTTCATGCACCAAATGAAGGTTCAGAGTACCCCACCTTCTTGGAGTCCTTTGGTGGCTTGCTTGTTTTGTAAACTTGCAGAAGGCATTCTACCGTGTTCCTCCAATGTCCTGTGGGAGGCATTTCGGGAGTATGGGGTGTTTGGCTCACGTCCCCAACTGTGTCACCATACCCACACCATCCCACCATCTCCTTTATATGTTTCACGGTGGGAAACATGCATGTAGAGACCATCTGTTTGCCTTTTCTGTGGCACACAAAGATATGGTAGGTGGAAACAGAAATCTCAAATTTGGACTCATCAGATCAAAGCACATATTTCCACTGGTCTAATTTCCTGGTGTAGGGTTTCTTGGCCCAGACACATTTCTTCTGTTTGTCATTTTCCTTTAGTAGTGGTTTCTTAGCAGCTATTTGATTATAAAATCATGACTCGTGCAGTCTCCTCTGAACAGTTGATGTAGAGATGTGTCTACTACTAGAACTATGTGTGGCATTTATCTGGACTCTAGTCTGACATACTGTTAAAGCTGGTGACTCGGATGAATTTATCCTCAGAAGCAGAGGTGACTCTTGGATTTCCTTTCATGCAGCGGGCTTCATGCAAGCCATTTTAGTCGTGGCGCTTGATGGTTTTTGCAACTGTACTTGGGGACACATTCAACGTTTTTGCAATTTTCCAGACTGACTGACCTTCAGTTCTTAACCTCCTAGGACCTGGCGTCCACATAAGTGGACATCACATTTTGGGTTATTTAGACCAAAATACTAAATTTTGCTCTACAAGGGCCTGATATCCACTTACGAGGACATTATACTGCTACTGTTCTATCGAAATTTTAAACGAATATCCTCATATGTGGCTCTTTTTTTTCTTAGAAACAAAAATCAGGTACATTCATCGGGTCCCAATCAGCCCAAATATCAAAGAGAAATTAAAAATGCATGCCGTGGAAGAGTTCGGGTCCTAGGAGGTTAAAGTACTAATGGACTGTCGTTTTTCTGTACTTAGATGATTGGTTCTTGCCATAATAGGAATTGTAATAGTTGTCAAATGGGACTTCTCCACAACCTTCTTAATTGGACTGGGTCCCGGTCCAATTAAGAAGGCAAGAAATTCTACAAATGAACCTTGACAAGGGATATATATATGACTTGTGGTCCAGATTGATGGTTGTCTTAGACGCATTACATTTACAACAGTTACAACTTTAAACAGCTGCTATTATGTTAAACATTATTCTAATTTCTTTTTCATTTTTCAGAAACAAACATCACGGCTAAATACATAATCAAGAATGGGGAACGAAGTACCAAAGGAAAGTAACATGGGCAACAGCCTTAGATGCTGCAAATGTGGTACAGTCCTGGCTCCATGCAAATCATTTGCTGACTTACAGCAAATTATTACCATTAATGGACGATGTGTACATAGGTTTAATGGAGGTCAATACTACAGACCAGTTGGTTACAATGACGCATATGAGTGTGATTATTGCTTTAATAAGCCAATCAGAGACCAAGAGGAAATGAGAAGAAGAGAAGAGGAGAGGCAAAGGAGAGAGGAGGAGAGGAGAAGAGAAGAGGAGAGGAAGAAAGAAAAACTGAATCAAAGACTACAAGAATCTAAACAGCGAGCTACAGAGCAGCTTGAGAAACAACTGAATGGCCCCATCTCAGATGAATTTGAGTCCAAGCGAGATGTTCTAATAGGGCATCTGGATGAGTTTGAAGCTAACTATGAATCAGGCAGTGACAGTGATGAGTTTCTTGAAATCCTCTCAGTGAAATGCAGTCTTCCACTTTCAAATCTCAGTCTGACTCAGCTCACAGGTGATCAGCTCAGTGAGATCCTTTCAGTCCTGGACAAACTTCTGTTTGATGAGTGGATTAGTGCTCCTCCATCCATCAGCACTCTGCAGCACACTCAGGTGTTCATCACAGAGCTCTGTGCTCTATCTCTGGAGATATCTGAACAAGTTTCCTTACACACCGTCTCCAATCATATGCAGTCCCTAGTGGAATCCATCAGCCAATCAGCATGCAGTGTTTTTGAGAGTTTCCTCTTGACTCAAGCCCTGTATCTGAACCTGATGCACCTTTTCAGTGACAGCGGAAGATCTGATAGTGATGCCGGCTTCGTAGCCAAACAATGGGCAAAATATGAGATTTCCACTGAGAACCTCTTTGTAATTGAATTCTTGAGCACCCTTACATCATCACTGCAGAGTGCAGTTGGAAGAGCCTCTGTGTTCACTTTAAAGATGGAAATCCAGTGTTTAAAGCTTCTCTTATCCACACTCACAGATCTAAATGGAAAAGAAGCCCACTCAAAATCCACTGAAATGCTCCTCAAACTTGTGCAAAGAAACCAATGGACTCCAATGGAGGCAGTCACTCTGCTTAAAGCACTGTCACAGAAATATGCAGATGATGATTCCATAACTCAAATCCTTACCTTGGTACAAGTGTATGACATACCACCAGACTGGATAGATGACTGTGGACACTCTCTAATCCAGCTCCTTGAATCTGCTGCTCCTGAGCGATTTTGTCAGGATTTCCAAAAGACTCTAAGAGGAAACGATGAGAGCAGTGTAACTGCAGTTCTAGCAGAAGTACAAATGTTGTGGAATTTGGATGACTCTGTCATTGATATGATAAAAAACATTAACACTGGTGTCCTGAAATATACAGAAAATGTACCAAAAGAACCTTTTAATAAAGATTCATTTAAATGTGAATCTTTGAATGCAGACAATATACAGAAATGTCTGTGTCAGCTCTGCAAAGCAGTGTTTAATATAAAAGGCTGGTGGCCCACAGTGAGGCAGGTGGTGCGGTGGTGTGGACTGGTGCTGACTCAGAAAAGTGGAGTGGTACAACTGGTTGGTGTGGAAGAAGACCCATGTGTTACAGCCATGTTTGCAGCCATGCAAGTCTGCTTGGGAAACAAACTGGACATAGTGCTGAGCTCTGATGTTCACTCAGAGGAGCAAACAAAGGAGTGGTCTGACTTCTACAAGCACCTTAACATTTCACTTAACACAAACATGAAGAAGACTCATCCATCATTCCGGGATGTCTATGAAGCAGACATTGTTTATGGTACAATTGATGATTTTGTGTCTGATTACATTCAGCGTGGCATAGAGGCAATGGAAACAGGGAACCCTCAGATGAGTCGTGGATTCATCATTGAAAAACAAAGTCTCAGTGCTCTGCATGCTCTGGAGCTTTCAAGACTCAAAGACAATGACTCCCTGGTGTTTGCTGCAGAGGTCCTGCAGAACCTCATGACTAAAATTTGCAGTGAAGATGTGGAACTGAGACATATGTTTATCAAGATCCTTTTTCAGGTCCTCCACAGTGCCCTAAACAAAAATACAACCACTGACAGTAAAATCATTACAATCACAAAGAAAATCAGTAACAAGGAATTTCTTTCTAATGAGGTCTTCATTCTGAACTTTCTTGAGAATCTCCTGAAAAGTTTTACAAAACAAACAGAAGCTGTTAAAAACATGACAGATCCTGCAGGGAAATGGTGTTTTGAGAATTTATTTGCCTGTGTGGAACAATTCCAAGACTTAGACAAAGAAACCAAAGAAGTCTTCAAGATGGTTTCAAATCTTGGGGAAAAAAGGCTTTGGTCACCAGTAGAGGTCTTAAACCTTCTTGGAGCATTAACTGATAACCACCATGATGACGGCTGTATTTCCATCATGAAGATTTTACATTTGATGGAAATATATCAGGTTTCTTCCAAGTGGAAAGATGAAAACAATAAATCTCTCACTGAGCTCATAGATTCATGCACAACTCAGAATCTGATCCAGCATCTAGAAAAGAGCCTTAAAGATGAGAAAACTGAAAGCATTGACAACCTTTTTGATGAAATACGGCAGATGAAAGAAATTGACAAACAAACACTGAGTAAATCATACAACATAGTAACTCATGTAACAAACTTAATCAAAACTGGTGAAATTAAAAAACTGGCAGATATTCAGCGCGCTAGGACTCTCAGTCACAGCATGGAGACAGAGGACCTTCAGGAGATCCTTGCAGTCTTATGCAATGCTGTACACCTCCACAAAGCTGAAAGGAAGTGGTTTCCCAGAACCACTCAGATGATAAGCTGGTGCCTGTTGGCCCTGTCTGACACTGGGAAGCTCCTGGAGATGGGAACTGGAGAAGGGAAGTCTTGTGTCATAGCGATGTTTGCAGTGCTGCGTGTGCTTAGAGGTGAAAAGGTGGATGTGGTGTCCAGCTCTTCTGTGTTATGTCAAAGAGATGCTGAAGAATGGGCCGAATTTTACCAGTCCTTTGGCATTACAGTCGACACAAACACAAATAAAAATGAGGATAAAGATTGGAAAGAATGCTATCAGAAGGACGTGGTGTATGGAACCATTGAAGCCTTTGCTGCTGATCACCTTCGCCAAATATTTGAGATGAAGGATGTGAGGGCTGATCGTAACTTTCAGTGCATCATTATCGATGAAGTGGACTCACTGCTGCTGGATCAGGGAGTGCAGCTGACATACCTGTCCAGCCCCATGGTCTCCATGCAGCACCTGAACATTATTCTCACCATGATCTGGAGCCACGTCAGTCAGTATGGCTTCCTATCTACAGGACATCAGACATTTGTACGAGGTCCTCCTGCTTCATTCTTCAAGGCCATCTATGACTCAATAAACACAGAAGGCAGTGAAATTAGTGATCCAATGGACATCTTAACTATTGCTGAAGAATCCAACATTGTGCCAAAAGGATTTTCAGAAGATATCTACAAGAGTGAAAACCATGAACTTCTCAGTAAACTGAAAACAGTGAGTCAGGATGCTATGGTTGACTTTTTCAAAGAAATTGAGGACTATGTCCCCTATGGCTTTACTGTTTACACACTAGATGACAAGGGACTGCTCTGTCTTCAAAAGTGCAGTCCATACAATGACCGGGACATTCCAGAGCTTTCATTTCTTGTGCTGGAGGAAGGATTGTGTTGTCCTCTCTATGAGTCAGAAGAAGTTCTCATCAAGCCCATTGCAGAATTGATCTCTGAGAGGATTCAGTACACCCCATGTGAAAACAATACAGACAAAATCAGCATTCCTGGTTTCTTGAAGACTCTGGTGGAGAAGAAAGTCTCAGTGTGGGTTCAGAATGCCTTTCTGGCAATGTTACTGAAAGAAGGACGAGAATATGTCGTAGAAAATGACAACGTCTGTCCAGTGGACTTCAGATCCACTGGTATTGTTGAACTGAATAAGAAATGGGG
>NW_005187432.1:4601893-4607109 GCF_000239375.1 Pundamilia nyererei | reverse complement strand
ATAATGGAGGATTATTTGTGATCCTCTCCTTCCTTTCTGAGAACACAAGAGTGGAACTCCAGGCTTTTGGACGAACTGCACGCAAAGGTAAACCTGGATCTGCTCAGATAATCATTTCCACTGAACACCTGCAGCCATCTTTTCACACAATGTCCTCTCTGGAGGAAGCCAAGAGCACAAGAGACCGACTTGCAGCAGAAAAGATAAGTTACATGATGAACGATGTTGCTGAGATGAAACTGCGGGAGGACCTGTTTTCAGAATACTGTGAAACACTTCAAGATATTTATGACACCACTGATGGAGACGAGGAAAGAGCTGTTGTTGCCATCATGAATGAGTTCTGGGGGATTTGGCTGCAAACTAAATCAGAAGAAATTGATCAGTTGAAGAGAAATGAACTGCAAGAGAGTCTGAAAGCTGATTTGTCAAAGGCAAAAAGTCAGTCTGAAAGTCAGACTTCACCAAGTTCCAGCATTTATCACTACATCAAGTTTGGAAATGTTGCACTGGATGAAAAAAAGTGGGACACCGCAGCCATAATGTTTGAAAAAGCCACGACAGAGGATAAAAGCTGGGCAGCTGTAGCTTTTTACACTCGTGCATACTGCACTATACAACAGGCGGAAGGAGATTACCTCACCAAGGCAATAGATGATCTAATGAAGGCACAGGAATCTCTGAAGTTTCTCAGTGAAGAATCACTAGTCTGCCTTCAGTTTGTAACAATGTCCTCTGCATACTCAGCCAACAGCAACCCAACCAGTCTGGAAAAACAGTTATCAACCAAGTGCAACGTTCTAAGTTACTTTGACAAAAACATTACTGAGGCCATCAAAAAGTTGGATAAAATAAAACAGCAGAATCCAGTGGTAAAAAAATCCCCTATTTTCTGCTTGGTATCAGGGGCTGATAAAGATCTCCAAGTTGAAGTCTATACCCTCTATAATAGAGGTCTGAGATATATATTTTCTGTGGAAGATGAGCCTCGTTTCTCATGGGAAGGTCTTCTAGTGACCTTTTTTGCAGTTTTACAGAATATTGGAGGATCATTGCTCACTGCATGTATGTTTCATAGATTGGCTCAAGTTGGCATGGGACTCATTACTGAAGAAAAAACAGACAGCACGAGTGAGTCTACGATGACAGGAGAAATCAGCTGGAAGTCATGGGCAACAGAAAAAGCCATTTCTCTTGGTGTATCTCTCGTTGGGTTTGGAGTTGGAAAGTTGGTCGCAAAGAGCTTCAAATCTTCTGAAATATTACTCAAAGGAATGGGCAAAAAGATGAAGCCGATGCCAAAGTTTCTCTCCAGACAGGCTGAAGAAAATGTTAGTCCTGTGACAAATATGAAGAATGCAGAAATGACAATCATTACTAATGGTTTTGGGATTAAAGAAGAGAAAATACTGGCAGATATAGTAAACAGCATCAAATCTGATTTAAAAGAAAGGATTGTCCCCAGTGTGGAATCAAACATGGAAAAAGACCCCTTAGCTACATTAGTAGACTTCATCATTCTCTCACAACCTGAGGATAAAAAGCAACTTCAAGATCTTCTGAACGATAAGAGCACAAGGAATAATCTCTTGGCCATTTTCAAAGAGTTAAGCAAAACTGCAGTGCAGCCATTCTATGCAGACCTCAGTTGGCAAAATAAACTGAATTCATCTCTCTCTAAAATAACTGAAAAAGCCAAACCACACACCAAAGACAATGCATCTGCAATTCTTACCACAATCCAAACTCGTTACATGGGCCGACTGGCAGACAATACCATCAGTACAGTGCTCAGCCTCTCATATAAGTTTTTCTCAAATCTTCATGAACAGCTGAAAATATTTAAAGAAAAGAAAAGCAACGAGAATGTGAAAGTAAGTGATCTATCTGGAGAGGACATTAAACTTTTGAAAGACTTCAAGCAAGACTTAGCATCCACCATCAATACTTTATTGGCTGATGCTTTGGTAGAAGTCTTCGACCACAAGTTCTCTACTTACATTGTTTCTCATGTTCACGGTCAAATAAAAAGCAATATTGACCATCATATAATCATAAACAGCTTAAAGAGTGACAGGACAGAGGAAAAACTCAGAGCTGGGCAGAACAACATATACACGGCAAGAAAGCTGAATTCTAAACACAAACTTAAAGGAGAGGCAGGTCAGTGCTCACAATCACATGCTGAAAAGATCAAGAACTCCACGACTGCAGGCACCATCCTCGATATCAAAGTTCTGTCAGAAGCCACTGGCACTAAAGTTGTCATCCTAACAGAGGACAGCAATGGAAGACTTACCAAAATGCAGGAGCTGAGCCCAGACACTCGACCTGCCAATACAACTGTGACATTGATCTACAGACAAAAGAGTGACCAATACCCTGATGGCCATTATGATGTGCACATCAATAACCAGACAGTGATTATAGAGAGTGAGGGCAAGAGCTGTTTGTTTCATGCTTTGGCACGGGGTATGAAACCAGAAGGCAGCTCTGCCGAGATTGCTTTGAAAGCAGACTGCCTTCGATCTGTGGAGGCTGATGCTCTCCTCAGTAACCCAGGCCAATGGGAGCCTTTCCTCAAGCACAAAGAGTTGACTGAAGCAATCAGGGGAGGGGACTGGTACATGGCAGAAGTAGCTGCACCCAAAAAGGCCATAGAAGAAAGCAAAAGGTTACACCAGGAAGAGTTTGGAAAAGTAGAGTTATACCAAGAATGGCAAAAATATACAAAGAAAAACAAGGAACACAATCCTCAGCGTCCTCTACTGAACAGGTACAATCACATTTGATATGATACTAAATTACAGCTAAAATAAAAAATCTGTGCTTTATTTTTAATTGTTATGTTTTGCTCCCTGGTCTAGAGTTATGGATTTATTGTACATTTGTAAAGCAGGATTATAACATTTAATGAATGTGATTGGTGCATGACGCTGTTACACACAATACTTTGATTTGTGGCAAGATTTGACAAGATGGATGTGTTTTTTTTTTCTTTCTTTTCTTTCCAGTAACAACAACTGAGAACAAGACTGGTGAACAATCAAACAATTCTTCCGCCTGTCTGATCATCATCAAGAGACCTCTCTATTATGATATGATACTTTTAATTCAGTTTTTTTTTTTTACTTTATTGAAGACAAAAATACAAAAAACCACACACATTTACCTCAATTTGGACATTGAGGCAATTTTTCAATTTAGTTTTAATTTAGATCTTTTGATTCTGTAGTAAAACATACATATTTAATACAGGTAAGACAGCATACGAATCATACATACTGTTAGAAATCCTTAGTGCTAAATGCTGTTTAGGATAAGGTAAGGTAGGGCCGTTTGATTTCTTTCTAAAAGATTATTTTCAGACTTCAAACTAATTTTGACATGATCAGAAATCAGTAAAGTATAAAGGTCAAATATTCAATTCTAAGGTATTTCCAGACACAATAGCAAAGGATAGCATATTTTAGTCGACTGCATTATTAATCAGTCAGGAAAAAAGAAAGGTTAGCCTGTCTACATGTCCTTCTGTGTTCAGTTTCCAAGTATATTCCCAGTTACTGCCCTATAGTGTAACTCTATCTAATATGTAATCTTTTTTCAACAAAAAAGTCATTTATTTTCGATGCAATTTGATTATTACATTGAATATATTGTTTTGCTTATTTACAAAACCAATTCCAAGTATTTGGGATTCTGTGTAAAATGGAAATAGAAACCAAATACAATGATTTGCAGATATTATAAGTTCATATATCTACATTTCAGCCTTGTGAATGCTGCCAATTCCATTATTGCTGCCTAATGGGGGAAAGATATCCAATTGTGATTTTTTGCTTTGATCACTGTACAATTTTTTTTCCAGACTCTGAATTTTTTAATGATGTTGGCATATCTTTCTAATTTTGGACATAGTTATATTGTTCCGAAATAGTTCCATAATTTAAAGGCAGTTTCTTGCAGATTGGTGAACCTCTACCCATCTTAACTTCTGAGATTTTCTTTTTTTTATACCCGGTCATGTTAGTGACCTGTTGTCAATTCATATAATTAGTTCCAAAATGTTGCTCCAGTTGTTTTAAGTTTAGTACCACCCTCTTGTTGTTCTTTCCCAACCTTTTTGAGACATGTTGCTACTATTAAATTCAAAATGAGCTAATATTTTTCATAAAATTCTAAACTATGTCTCAGTTTAAACATTTGATATATTTTTACATTTTATTAAGAGCGTTGCTTTCTTTTTGTATTTAATTTTCTAGCTTTTAAAAAAAATGGTTTGTAATCTGATGTATCTCTTCTTTGTGCAAGACTACTTAATTAATTTGATTGTTCAATAACATATAATCAAACAAAAGTATTAATATTAATATTAATTAACTTATATATCGAATTGTTTATATATGTGTCAACCAATAAATGGAAATTAAGTAATGATGTAATAACAAGAGATGATGTAATGTTCTTTATCAGCATCAGGCATTATCATTAAAGTGTTTCAAATTTATGTTGAAATCAAGACTTTAAACTAACTGCAAGTCTACTGCATTATTAGAGAATGCTAAAATTGATATTTCTAAGGTTAAAAGTGATCTGTGCAACTACAAAACCTGTGTTTTAATTCTCACAATTCTCTCTATGTTCTGGATCAATATATGTTACGCCCTTAGTCTAGGCGTGTAGGGACGCACATAAGGTTGGAGGAGAGAGAGACAAATCCCCGCCCTGGTTCCCAAGCCAAACATCCAAACCAGTTGTGAGTAAAAAGGTGATTTTATTTAAGGAAAAGAAGCATAGCTCCAGGGTGAGCCCAGGCCAAAATAATAAACAAAACCAACTAAGTCCCACCAAAGAAAACTAACTAAACCCTAGGAAAGAAACAGAACAAACAAATGACAGCGCTATCCCTCGCTCCCTAACCCGGAAAACAGGAGAAAACGATTCCAAAAGAAAAGGCGGCTCACCCCTTCCGCTTCAGCCCAAGAGTGCCTAAGCTCTCAGCTAATGCACTAGGAGCGGCTTTCACAATTCACGCTCACACAAATACACAATAAAAATACAGGCTGGGAAAACCAGGGTCAGGGCCGCGTCGGCTGTCAAGCTACTCGCTTGCTCCACTCTCTCTCCCCCTCTCTCTCTCTCTGTGGAGCTGTCAGAGCGGCTTTTTGAAGGTAGTCACCCGCTCCATGGTCCAATCTTCATTAGGGGAGGGACCT
>NW_005187432.1:4597363-4601873 GCF_000239375.1 Pundamilia nyererei | reverse complement strand
TTTTTTGAGAAATACCAGGGGAAAATATACGGAACAACAGGAACACTGGGGAGCAAAGCAGACATTCAGTTTTTGCAGGACCTGTATCCAAAGCTCTCTGTGTGCAAAATACCAACATTCAGCAGGAAGAAGTTATTTGAGGTCAAAGGTACTCTGAAAAAAACAGCTGAAGAATGGAAATCTGAAATAAAAGATGTGGTCATGGCTCAGATTTCCCCAAATTCATACAGAGATGGAAGAGCAGCGTTGGTGATCTGTGAAACTATCAACAAAGCCAACGAGATCTACGAAGAGCTGAAGAGCAGCATCCCAAGTGAAAAATTGATTCTCTACTGCCGCAGTGACAGAGACAGTTTGAGTAAAGTAGACAAGGAGCTGCTTCCTGGTCATGTCATTGTTGCCACAAACCTTGCCGGCCGTGGCACAGACATTAAAGTGTCCCCAGAGGTGAACAATAATGGAGGGTTATTTGTGATCCTCTCCTTCCTCTCTGAGAACACAAGAGTGGAACTCCAGGCTTTTGGACGAACTGCACGCAAAGGTAAACCTGGATCTGCTCAGATAATCATCTCCACTGAACACCTGCAGCCATCTTTCAGCACAGTGTTCTCTCTGGAGGAAGCCAAGAGGACAAGAGACCGACTTGCAGCAGAAAAGATAAATCATATAATGAATGATGTTGCTGAGATGAAACTGCGGGAGGACCTTTTTTCAGAATACTGTGAAACACTTCAAGATATTTATAACACCACTGATGGAGACGAGGAAGGAGCTGTTGTTGCCATCATGAATGAGTTCTGGGGGATTTGGCTGCAAACTAAATCAGAAGAAATTGATCAGTTGAAGAGAAATGAACTGCAAGAGAGTCTGAAAGCTGATTTGTCAAAGGCAAAAAGTCAGTGTCAATGTCAGACTTCACCAAGTTCCAGCATTTATCACTACATCAAGTTTGGAAATGTTGCACTGGGTGATGGAAAGTGGGATACCGCAGCCAGACTGTTTGAAAAAGCCATGACAGAGGATAAAAGCTGGGCAGCTGTAGCATTTTACAATCATGCATACTGCACTATACAACAAAAGAAAGCAGATTACCTCACTAAGGCCATAGATGAGCTAAAGGAAGCACAGAAGTCTGTGAAGTATCTCATTGAAGAACAAATAGTTTGCCTTCAGTTTGCAAAAATGTCCTCTGCAGACTCAACCGACAGTAATGCAACCAGCCTGGAAAAACAGTTATCAACCAGGTCCACAATGTATAGTTACTTTGACAACAACATTACTGAGGCCATCCAAAAGTTGGATGAAATAAAAAAGAAAGAAAGCAATGCAACAGCCGAAGAAACAACGATTCGTGAACTGGTGTCAGATGCTGATGAAGATCTCCAAATAGAAGCTCACAATCTCTGCAGTCGAGGTCTGAACTTTGTATTTTCTGTGAAAGAAAAGCCTCGTTTCTCATGGGAAGGTCTGGTGGTGTTCTTTCTTGGAGTTTTACAGATTGTTGGAGGAGCACTGCTCACTGTATTTACAGTTGGTACATTTGCTCAAGTTGGAATGGGACTCATTACTGAGGGAATATCAGACTGCATCACTGGCATTGACGCCATGGTGACAGGAGAATTCAGCTGGAAGTCATGGGCTATAGAAAAAGCCATTTCTATTGGAGTCTCTCTCATTGGGTTTGGAGTTGGAAAGCTGATTTCAAAGGCCTTCAAATGCTGTAAATCCTTACTTAAATTTGGCAAACAGCTTAAGTCAATGCCAAAATTTCTCTCTATACAAGCTAAAGATGGCCTCAGTGTTGCTTTGAAGGCAAATATGAATAATGCAGTAAAACACACAGCTAAAAAATTTGCAGAAGAACTAATCACCTATGGACTGGGAAAGGCAGAAGAGGAAATCATTAAAAAAATGTTAGAAGAAATCAAAAGCAAGGTGAAAGACAGAACTGATCACGAAGTGAAATTTAAAATGGAAAAAGAGCCTCCATCTTCATTAGTAGACCTCATTATTCTTTCACACCTTGAGGACAAAAAGCAACTTCACGACCTTCTGAATGACGAGAGAAGAAAGGAAGAGCTGCTGGCCGTTTTCAGAGAGTTAAGCAGAATTGCAATAGAGCCATTCTATGCAGACCTCAGCTGGCAAAACAAACTGAATTTATCCCTCTACAAAGTGATTGAAAAAGCTAAATCAGATAGCAAAGGAAAAATAAAAGCAATTCTGACAGTTATACAAGGTGTCCACATTGGCACACTGACAACAGAAGCCATCAGTGAAGTAGCCACCCTGTCAGACAAGTTCTTTTCAAACTTTTGTAAACAGCTGAAAATATTCAAAGAAACCCAAAATTATTCACAGAATATAAAAGTAAGTGATCTGTCTGCAGAAGACATTAAACTGCTGAAGGATTTCAAGCAGGATTTAGGCAGCACCATCAGTACTTTATTGGCTGATGCTATGGTAGAAGTTTTCCACCAGAAGGTCTCCAGTCACATTGTTTCTATTGTTAAAGACCAAGCAAATGGTTTTATTGGTAAATATGTGAGAAAGGGTTTAAAGACTGACAGAACAGAGGAAAAGCTCAGAGCAGGACAGAACAACAGATACATTGCATACATGCCAAAAAAAACAAATTCTAACCTAAAGGTTGAAGGCGAGGCAGATCAACACTCACAATCACATGCTAAAAAGATCAAGAACTCCACGACTGCAGGCACCATCCTTGATATCAGAGTCCTGTCAGAAGCCGCTGGCACTAAAGTTGTCATCCTAACAGAGGACAGCAATGGAAGACTTACCAAAATGCAAGAGCTGAGCCCAGACACTAGACATGCCAATCAAACTGTGACCCTGATCTACAGACCAAAGAGTGACCAATACCCCGATGGCCATTATGATGTGCATATCAACAACCAGACAGTGAGCATAGACAACAAAGGCAAGAGCTGTCTGTTTTATGCTTTGGCACGTGGAATGAAACCACAAGCCAGTGAAGAAGAGATCACTGTGGAAGCAAATCGTCTTCGATCTGTGGAGGCCGATGCTCTTCTCAGACACCCAGGCCAATGGGAGCCTTTCATCAAGCGGACAGAATTAACTAAAACGATCAGGGGAGGGGACTGGTACATGTTAGGAGCAGCATTAAAAGAGATGATAAATGAAAGCAAAGAGGCACTTCAAAGAGAAGTTGGAAAGGTAGGCTCCTATAAAGAGTTGCGAAAAAATACAACTAAAAATCCAGGAATTGGGCAATTCATTAACGCAGCTCACCAGCCACCAGTCAGTAGCATATTGAAGGCCAAAAAATTGAACCAGAAGAGCAGATTAGTAGAGGCCATGCTTGACATGGCAACAAACTCATCTCCCCTAAATCCAAATCAAATTTCTAAAGTGGTAGGTTCTCATGGCCATAAACTCCTGACTGCTTATGTGCCTAAAGAATTACATGAAGAATTTGGCATCACGAAAGCGCCACCCTTCAAAGATCTCTTAGCTTCAGCAATAAGTAAAGACGATGTTGTGGGTACCTTTAAGCTGATGATCCTTGACTGGATATCACAATACAGTCTGGATAGTACCAAGAATTTTCAGAACACCCCAATAAGTAAAACCAGGCTTGAATCTTTTGAAAACAGTTTTCAGAAACACAGCACAGAGATGGTAGAGACATGGTTTCCTCTACTTCAAAGTAAGGGTGTTATGACAAATGCCCATCTAACTACTATCACTGACTGGATCAACAAACAGGGCTACAATGAAAAGGTAATGTTCCTTTTAACAGACTAATGAACATCAATGCTTCTCACCAAACTTTCCATAATGTTGAGAAACTGACAAAAGTGATTTTTCTTCCAGTGTTTTGCCAACTGGGAATGTGACTGGTGAACAAGTACAAGGATCTTTCCCCTGCCTGATCACCATCAAAGACCTCACTGTATTTTGAAGATTGTGTTCCTTCCTATTTTAGTTACTCAGAAAAAAAATCAGTCTGTTGTCACCCTTAAATGCGAAAGATAAGAAAAAGCCAATACTCAGCATTACTGAATTAAGTTTAATGTTTACTGTAGTTTTCTCACCACTTTGGGCACTGGGAATTTGCCCCAAAAATGTAACTCTTAACTTTCCTTTTCTAAAAATTCTGCTAATAATCTCATGATTCTATTGATGGGAGTGGCAAACCACTGGCAAACAGATTATTTTATATTATTAAATGTATTTGGTTTGGATTCAAAGATAATTTTAAATGAAAAGTCAAATCTTTTTATGTTTTTAAAAAAAAATCTATACCGCCATGCTTTTCTTTTTTCAAAGTTCTTTAATACTTGTGTCTATTTCAAATTTAGGGCCAGTTTGCCATATATTCATTACTTATAATTCTACATATTAGCTATTTTTGATTTTACAAATAATATATGCACTTTTACTGTGGGATAGAGAGTATAAGTATGATGTGTGGTGTTCAAAACTTTAATATAATAATAAAGCACCACATTAGATTGGGGGGGGG
>NW_005187432.1:4596250-4597343 GCF_000239375.1 Pundamilia nyererei | reverse complement strand
TGTTTTGTTTTGTTTTAATTCATACCAATTTTGACACAATTAAAAATAAGCAAAATTCAAACAGCAAGTGGTAAATTGCTACTCAAACTGGCAAAGGATGGAAGCCTAGCCTGTTTACATGTGCTTCTATTATTAATTTTAACATTATTTTATATGGATATCTTGTGTGGAGGTCTGCTTAATCAATTTGATTGCTTGTTAAATATAATCAAACAAATATATCAGTAAATGGTGCAAGCTGCTAACATTTGTCAGCTTTCAATTTAAATATATTTTATTAATCAAGAGAATTAAACTAATTGCAGAAGAAAATAATGCTGCAAAATAAAGTGAACTAATAAAGGGAAATTATGTGATGTAGAAAAATCAAGTAATAACAGAAAACTATGTAATATTCTCTATCTGCATTAGTCCTTAAAATGTTTAACATTTTGTTAAAAACAAGAATTTAAATTAATTGCATTACTTAAAGTGCTATAGCTACGGATGTTAAAAACTACTGATTAAATATTAGCAAACTATACACTGTTATTTTGATGATGTTCTGGAATGTATGTAACCTTAGATCTATCATAAATAAAATGAGCTTAAATCAGCAGTGTCTTATTTTAATCAATGGATACACTACTGGTCAGAAGTTTTAGAACACCCCAGTTTGTCCAGTTATTTACTGCAATTCAAGCCCTTCATTATTTAGGGTTGAGACTTAAGAGACTTTCCAGCATGAGACTGTAAACTTTAACCATCTGTGTATTTTTTGCACATATTACATTTGAACTAACTAAAGTGCTTGAAAAATTCAACCCTATTACTGGGGGATACTATTATAATTATCATGGTCATGGGTCTTCGATCGCGTTTTTGAGTTACATTTTGAATTTGTTGTTTACCTCTTTGAAAGCATCAGTTAATTATGTTCTAGTTCCTGAGCAGGTTACTTTCCAGTGCCCCCGAGTTTGTATTCCTACTTCTTGATTTCGGATCTGTTCATGTCTGTCCTATTCTCAGCTCTTTGTTTTGTTAATCCAGTCATGTCTCCATGTCTGTTTATCCCCAGTCCCAGGCTGTGTCCCAATTAAGAGACTGCACGCTT
>NW_005187432.1:4581785-4582976 GCF_000239375.1 Pundamilia nyererei | reverse complement strand
CAGAGACAAAAAGACGGGGGAAGAAAAACTGAGCAAAATGTACAAGAGACACCATGTCTACCAAAATAAAACAGGAAACACAACACAGAGCCAGACAGTGAGACAGCGATGGAGACATGATGGGGTGGGGAGAACACAGATGAGACCAGGACACAAAAGGAAACAGACTAAATGAACAAGTAACTAAGAACTCGTTACTTGTACTTGTACATTTTCTCAGTTTAAACATTTGATCTGTTGTTTTATTAGATCAAATGTGGGATTGTGAGATTTGCAATTTATTGCCTTCTGTATTTATTTACTGTACTCCTTGTGGACTTTGTATATTAATCTATACATGTCATGACCATGATTTCTTTATACAGTAACAACATGTCTATACTTTATGTTGATTTTAATTTATCATCATTACATAAAAACGCAATGTTCATGTCATTTCATTATAGGTGGCAAACAGGACGGTCAACCCACCAAAGCAAAGACCACAAAAGAGAAGGTGTTCCAATAGACCTGGAGGGTGCCGCCCAATGGTAAATTGTTTTGTTATTCACATTTTCTTTATTTCCTGCTGTTACAGAACAGCAACTTGATAAACACTGAATCATCTTGTGAATTATTTCCAAAGCTTTCTTATTACAGAAAACAATAATGGATTGCGAAGCCCATGTTTTTCTTTATAAAGAAAAAGCTGGTCCTGTTACTATGATCACTATTGAATTTTTTTTTTTTAATTTCAAGCACATAGATATTTAAAGCTAAAGCAGAGCAAAGACTGTTTTATTTATTTCTCTCTCTGCAGGGCCAGTAGTTTACCCATCACACATCGCTGTGGCCAGAAACTCCTTCCTGCATTTTTCCATTGACCTGGGTGCTTCAATAATCTACGCATATAAACTATCACAACAACAGATTCTCTGCAAACATGTTGCAACATTGCAGTTGGTGCAGAAGTCACCTCGCATACATCAGACAGATGCAAAATTTGAACCAGCTCACTGGACTTCTCTGAGAAGTCAGAAATTAAACACAAACAACATTCAACCACTAAAACTAATTTTGGAAGTAAATATAAGGCGGAGTATTAGGGCCACATTAAGAAAATAAAATATTTTGATCAATTTGAGAATAAAGTCAAAATTTCACGATTAAAATGGAAAATCTATTTTGAGAAAAGCATCAAAATGTGGAGAT
>NW_005187432.1:4579288-4580168 GCF_000239375.1 Pundamilia nyererei | reverse complement strand
TCAAAAAATCAAAACAAGTTTAATAGTTCAATGACTTTGTAGGTAAGTTTGAATAATGTCTATACCTGAAAGTATGTGGAAGATGCTGTCACCTCAGTTGCCCAAATAACTATTATTATCACTTGCATGCTGATAACAGCTTGCATGTTGTGGTCATGTCTAGTAGTTTTAAAAAAAACTTCTGTGCAATCAAATAAATGCTTTGTGTCTTATCAAGCTAAAAGACTTTGTACGTCCTTCAGCACCACTTATTAGGAGATTTGAGTGAGAGCATGTAAATGTTTGAACTTGTACTGTTGACCCTGTGTGGATCAAAACCCAAAATAACTTAATATTTTTTAAAGACATTAAAGATGTCGAATCATTCACCCTGAAAAGGAACTGTTCAAAAAATCCTTAAAAAATGATGACTGTTTGTAAGCTTATGAACTCAACTTTAGTTTGTACTTAGTTACCACTAGTATTGTAATGATGACTTTCTCATTATTGTTTTATAGAAGTGGCCAATTGCGCATAAACTTTCATTTATCCACAACATGTTTCCTGTTAAAACAACTGACACTTTCCAAGAATTAAGCGATTAAGAAGGAAAGAAATATTACATACAAAATAAATATGTTAACTTTTTTTAAATTATAATGAGATTCTGTCTGATATAAGTCATTAACAAACATCAGTACCAGCACTTACCATAATATAGCATTATGACTGGAAACAGGACGAAATCTCAAGCTTAAATGCGAAAGGTTATATCTGGTTGTTCAGTGATGACGCAATGAATCCTACTTCCGGGCCTAAAGTAGTCTGGTTTAATATGGCTTTTGTGTTGTTAACATGTTTAATGTTATGTATTTTCTTCTATTTGATCTCAAAAAGCTCC
>NW_005187432.1:4572023-4578655 GCF_000239375.1 Pundamilia nyererei | reverse complement strand
CAGTTTTTCAACTCTCAGTAATGCCATAGTGATCGTTTGATATATGGACCTGCAGCGGAGTTTAGGTCCACGTCAGTGACGTCAGACTGAACAATCGGATAATGAAATTGTTGGTAAAGTCACACACACATTGGCGTAATTAGAAACTCTTAATGGTTCTGGTGGATGGGTTATATTTCTAGTCAAGGCTAGCTGTGCTGTAGTAATGGCTGGTCCATTGAGGTAAAGTAAGTTGCACTATTTTTTAAACATGAAAGAGATGAAGATATAATTAAACTTCCATTATTTAAATTCTATTGAAATGCCTTAACAGTGCTATTAATTTCATTTTAATAAAATTTTTAACATTCTTGAAAATGTTTTTTAACGATTTCTTTATCCTGAGCTGTTATTAGCCAAGTATAAAGTATAAATTGGGGGAAGTCCAGCCAAGTTTGACGGGGGAGTTCATGTGTGATGATGTATCTCATGACACGCATACTATGTCACGATGAATGTCCAACGTGAAACAAATGCAAAAGCAGAGCATAAGATCACCAGTGGTTGATAAATGTGAAAATCAAAACAGTTGGGATTAATAAAAAATCTTTTTTTTAAACGTACAGACGTCATTAGTCACCTTATGTGTTGCATTTCATTGAGACTGGCTCACTGGTTAAGGGGGAGGTAGGATCCATACACACGTATACATAATACACTACAATCTTAATAGTAAGTATATAGTAACCAAAAAATAGTCCAAAATGTATTTTTCCCATTGCATTCCTGCTTTGTTTTGTTTGTTTTTTGGGGTGTTTTTTTTTTAAGTTGAGCAGTGTCAGTTGCCTTAGCCAATGCTAACACTGGCTACCTTGTTGTAACAGCACTGAAGGACTGTTAAGTGATTGAAGGACAGCCGTGGTGAAATGATGAGACCTGTGCAATGATGGCACAGCATCTTACCTCTCTGACTCAGCTGCCTAGACAGGACAGGACTTACCTGTCACTGATCGGCAGACTGCTGCACAGGCTACAACATAAAAAAGTGTTTTTATATTACAGGTAGTAACCTTCACACATGCAAATTAACTCTCGCACAGGCAAAATTTAATTTGCTAGTACTAAAGTGAATTATCTCTCATCCTCATTTTTGTTATCATTCAATGTGTTCCATACTAGCTCTAGGAGCACATAAAGGTTGGCTTTGTGTTATTTTTAGTGGGTCGGTCATGGACAGAACTTTGATGCTGATCCTGTCAGGCCTGCAAGCTTTCCTGCTCATCATTGCCTTTACTTCTTCTGCTTCTGCAGCTGCTCTGGTCACAGTGGGTAGTTTCACAACAGCATTCAAACATGAAATGACAGTCAGTCGTATTTAAAATATATAGCTGATAATGCGCTAATAATATAAAAAAAATTATATCTGCTATGTGCAATTATATATTTGTGACGAAGAGGGAAGTTTAGAAAAGCTAGTGTAAGACTGATTAGAAAAGAAGAGACAGTTCTATAGTCTAGATTGAGAGCATGTGGCTGGTAAACATGTTTGGTTTTGACAGTTTTATCATATTTCAGTAAAGACCTGAATCTATTCTTGCAAGCGTTGATATGCAACATGTTAAACCTATCTACAAGAAAATCTGTTTGCTTTGTAACACCAACAGTCAGAGCATATCCACAATATGTTACTAGTAGTGTTCAGTAAGACTGGGGGGGTCTTTGTCAAGCAAAGATCAAAGTCATCAATAAGAACAGGATGGACAAAACTGGTACATGTACACTACAAGACTGATAAAGTGAGGGGAACTGCAGGGGAACTAATCAGCATGTGAATGATGGTGGAGTGTGGAGTGAACAACTGAGGACCTCTGGTGGGTGAAATCGGTGTTGCAAGGAAACAGTCATAAATGACCAACAAGGGTATGACAGAAATATTCAGCACAGACCAAACTGGCTTACATAATTGATGAGGCTGTGCTCATGTCATATGTGCCACCCCTACATGTCATATGTAAAGATTAAAAACTGCACTCAAAATGTAATGCAATGTACATAAAATTTGAGTTTCACACTGTAATAATGCATAAATTAATAGACAACCAGCTCCAAAACTGCACTTTTGATTTCAAAATTAAGGAAGAAAATATGGCAGAAGAATTGGAAAACAAACATTTTTCGATTAACATGATTTTTAAAAAATGGACATCGTGACGTGGGCGTCGTGTAATTTTCATCAAGATTCAGAAAACAGTCTGCAAGTGAGCACAAAAGCAGAGTCAGTCTGACTTATTTTTAGTTGGTCTGTCTTTATTTTTAACTATTGTATACAAAGTGGGTTGCGTGGGTTCTCTCCGGGTACTCCGGCTTCCTCCCACTGTCCAAAGACATGCAACTTGTGGGGATAGGTTAATTGGATAATCCAAATTGCCACTAGGTGTGAATGTGTGAGTGAATGTGAGTGTGAATGGTTGTCTGTCTCTATGTGTTAGCTCTGCGACAGACTGGCCACCTGTCCAGGGTGTACCCTGCCTCTTGCCCTATGACAGCTGGGATAGGCTCCAGCGCCCCCCGCGACCCTGAAAAGGATAAGTGGAAGCGAATGGATGGATGGATGGATGGATACAAAGTGAAGCATTTTGAGGTAACATCCCTTCACATATACACATATACATTCCTCGGAGTTGTTAAATTTGTTGATATTTACGTGTCTTGCATTAGCCTAAGTCAGGGGTAGGCAACTCCAGGCCTCTGGTGCTGGTGCCATTCAGGTTTTAAATCTCACCCTGGGTCAACACACCTGAATCAAATGCTTAGTTCATTACCAGGCCTCTGGTGAACTTCATGACATGTTGAGGAGGTCATTTAGAAATTTGAATGAGCAGTGCTGGATCAAGGACATATAAAACCTGCAGGACAGCGGCATTCAAGGCCTGGAGTTGCCTACCCCTGGCCTAAGTAGATGCTGTAGTGGTCTGTCTTAGTGTATCTATGTACTATGACCAAAAGATGGAGTCAGTCCACCTTTATTTTCTTTCAGTATAGTTTGTTGCATGCAAAATAGAGTATTAATTTGGAGACGCTGACAGAGATAACAATTTACCTAAAAACTGTCTTTAATAAACATCAAAACAAAGAAGAAGCCTTGTTTATTAATTAATTTATTATCAGGTAATGAATATAATCAAAGGAAAAATGTGGTAAATACTCTAACTTTAGTCTTACTAAACTTACTGTAACTTTCCATCTTGTTTATAGTCATATCCAGGATGTGATATGAAACATATTATCCAATATTTCTTATGCAAAAGCTACTGGAAAATTACATGTTTACCATTTACAATTTTTCTTGTAAAAACCTAAATACACTCTTACTGCCTCCAGGTGTGTCTTACACAATGCCAAGGAGGAAAAACATCAGCAATAATCCTAGAGACGCTGCGGTTGCTTCCTATCAATCTGGGAAGGATTAAACACCATTTCTAAATAATAAGTCCATCATTTTTCCAGACGTGGCTGTCTGAATAAGTTCACTGCAAGGCCAATCATGCAGACAAACTACAGATAAAGAAAAAAAGAGCCTCAGACTCTAGAGACAAAAGTTAACATTTTAAATGTATGCTAATAAGTACAGTTTGGTTTGTTTGGAGTGGTTTCTGTCACAGTTACGTCAAAAAGGGCCCAGATGCAGAAGCCACGGACAACAAGGACAGCCACCCACAGAGGAACAAACCCAGCTTATCTGACGAAGATATAATGAATGACGCCACTATACATACACACAAGGTAATCAGAGGAAGTAAACACAACTGGGGGAAACAGGGCACAGGCGAACAGGATCTAGAGAACAACAAAGGGGAGTAAGACTAAATGCAAAACACAGGATCGTGACAGCTGCCAGGAGAGAGCCGCGTCTTTCTAAAAGGAACATGGCAGCACAGGGACAATGTCCTCTAGTGAGACAAGACCACCAAAGTGGAGACATTCGGACATCATGCACAGCCCTGTGTTTGGCAAAATCACACACAGAATATCAACACAAGGATCTCATACCAACGTTTAAGCATGTTGATGGTGGGGTGATGGTTTGGGCTTGTTTTGTAGCCGCAGGAACTGGGCACCTATCAGTTACTGAGTTGATTAGAACTCAAATATATGAGAAAGTGTAGAGTCAAATGTGAGGCTAACTGCGGGACAGCTAAAGCTTGGCCAAAATTGCAAAAGGCCCAGACAAAGTCCAGACCTCAACCGAATTGAAATAATTTGTCAGGACTTTAGAGAGCTGTGCAAAAGCAAATGTTCACAAATAGCACTGTTCTGCTCAGTTAAGCCCTCAACCAGCTTTCTACTGGAAGCCTCATCCAAGCACTGACACTTGCATTTCTATGCCTACGCACTTTTTAACTCTAACTTCTAAGTAATAGTAGACTAGTGTTTGCACCACAGACACTCACCTAACAACTCAGGGTTCAGTATCTTGTCCAGAGGTACTTTGTGACGCAGATAAGTGCGGCAAATTCTCCCACAAACATCTACTTCACATTATTGTTTCTAAAGGGGATTTTACAAGTTAGTCAGTTGAGTTCTAGGAAAACATTCTTCTGTGGATAACTGCATGTGCTGAAAAGTCAGAAGAGAGTCAGCATTATGAAAATATGTGCATGTGTATGGACGAATTAAATGCCTCGATTCTGCCTCTATCAGATATCGGATTTCAGAATCTTTATTGTAAACTCCCTCCTCTCTGTCCACGTAGAAATGATTATTTAGCAGGGATTATATAAATACTGGAGTGTTTCACAACTGCATTACACTCCTCAGTTCACCATGGACAGAAAAGTGCTGCTGCTCCTCTTGAGTCTGCAGGTTTTCCTGCTCATCACAGCCTTCACTTCCACAGATGCAGCCACACTGCCAGACGATCAGAAACAATCTCTGGATGTGGTAAGAAGTCATAAACTTTGGGAACTGCTGGATACATATTAATGCATGTTTCATGTTGTTGCATTAGATGCTTTATTTATTTATTATTTTTTCCTAACTTTTCTAAGACCAATAGTGAATAAAGCATTCTCTTGTTGGTGAAGGGAATAACCAGGGATGACAGACGAAAGGGAAGAGAAAGAGTCAAACGACAGTCCTGTTCCTTGAGGCCTGGTGGATGTTCCCTCCTTGGCCAAGTAAGACCAGATTTCTTTATTTTTTCATTCACAGTAAAATTAATGGATCTAATAATAAACTCACCATTAAAGAGATTGTCTTGCATATAAATGACACAAATTAATTATTTGTTGTTGTTTTGCCACAGGCCAACCCTAATATTCCTGGTAATAAGGTAAACTTACCACAGATTTCTGCAAGTAGCATAAACAAGTGAAATGAGGTGTCTAATGGGAGGCACTGTGTATTGTATATTTGTGTGCATGCTACAGATTTAAAAAAAAAAACTGATTTAGAAGTTTAGATGTTGCCAAAAGAACATCTCACTCAGGCAGCGCTGCTTTCATGTTTAACACGTGCAGCCTGTGGAAGCAGGCTGTGTTGTAATCACACTCTGTTTCTCTCTCTGGTTTTACAGAATGGTAAAACAACATCAATGCCTCCCCGGGCCGTTCTGAAGAAAACATGAAATGTTTTTTTCGATACACAAAACAAAAAAAAGTGAGCAAAAAAGAACTCATCTATGCACTCAGGAAAACTGCTATAGTACCTGATCTATTACAACCAGTCAAATGTTAAATACGTATTTTTCTGTGTGTGTCTCAGTGATCAGAAGAAAACCAGATGACCCACCGGAGAGCTGAAAACTGAGACCTTTACCGACTACATCTTCCTTCGTTACAAGAAATGTTTTTCGTTGTTTCCATGTACTATTATGAAGGCAATAACCAGTGATGCTTTGCATGATGTAAGAAATCCCTATATTCTTCACTGATATGTATCTGCATTAAAAGAATCAATAATCCCCAGTATACATTTGCACTTATCACACCTGACTGAAGGAAAGCATGAAGCATTCAAACTTGCAGAAAGGTTTTATGGCCTTACTCATGTTCTTCATTGAAATAATAAGCTTTCTCCAAGTGCTGTTGATTTCATAACAGTTCACTTTGTGTATTCTGTGCTGCAAAATAAAGCTGACTGAAGTAGAAATTGTCATCTTTGTGCATCATCTTTAACGGTAATAGAAAGCCATGAAGCATTAAACTTTAAAAAAGCTGTCATCGTGTAAGTGCTCAGCTGGGTCAGTAAATCCTGTACAGTTCTGCGTAGTTTTAAAAGCAAAGCAGTGGAGGCACTTGAGGTCTGTATAATGTTTAACTACAGTGTTATTATTTCATTTTGATGCTGCCTCTCAACTTCCTCCTCCCTGTCCACATTGAAATTATAGCTAGCAGGGAGAATACAAATATTCAAGAGTTTCACAGCTGTATCACACTCCTCAGTTTATCAAATTCAGATTTTATTTGTCACACACACACACACAACCATACACAGTATGACATGGGGGTGAAATGCTTGTAGCTGTACAATGCCCGACCATTAAATGACAGAAGAAAAGTTTTACAATATTTACAATTTACAGTTTACTACAAAATTTACAAATTAACTTAGGAATTTACAGTAAAGAATGTGCAAATAGCAGAAGAGATTAT
>NW_005187432.1:4510473-4570164 GCF_000239375.1 Pundamilia nyererei | reverse complement strand
TCTGCTGTGTCGTCCGCTAGTTTCCCGATAAATCCCACAACCGCTTCCGTAAACATGTTGATGTCATCAGAGCTGCGCCGAAACATGTCCCAGATGTCATGGACAGAACTGTGCTCCTGTTGAGGCCCCGTGCAGGCCCCTGCACGCTATGTACCACTGGTAGCTAAAAAAAAAAAGTTGCTGGCATCCAGAAATCCTACCAGTAGCTGGAAAAAGGTGGACTCAAAGACAACACAGAGGCACTAATCATGGCAGCACAGGAACAAGCCCTAAGTACAAGATCCATAGAGGCTGGAGCCTACCACACCAGGCAAGACCCCAGGTGCAGGCTGTGTAAAGATGCCCCTGAGACAATCCAGCACATAACAGCAGGATGCAAGATGCAAGCAGGCAGGGCATACATAGAATGCCATAACCAAGTGGCGGCACAGTATACAGAAACATCTGTCCTGAGTATGGCCAAGAAGGGCCGAGGTCAAAATTGGAGGCGCCCCTAAGGATGGTTGAAAATGACCCAGCTAAGACCCTCTGGGTTTTCTAGATACAGACAGACAAACTGGTGATAGCTAACCAACTGGACATAGTAGTGGTGGACAACCAGAGGAAGACGACCGTAGCGACTGACATAGCGATACAGAATGATAGCTGCATCTGGAAAAAGGAACATGAGAAGCTGGAGAAGTACCAAGGACTCAGAGAAGAGCTCCAGAAGATGTGGAGGCTGAAGGTAACAGTGGTTCCAGTAGGAATCGGAGCACTTGGTTCAGTGACTCTGAAGCTAGCCGAGTGACTCCAGCAGATCTCAGGAACAACATCTGAGATCTCTGTCCAGAAGAGCTAAGATACTGTGCAGGACTGTCTTTTTGTGAAGGTAATTATGTATGAATGTAAACTCAGAAATCAAAATGTTATCTTGCACTGAAATGAATTGTCACGTGTCACATGTGCAGTTATTACACCCTCCGAGTCATAAAGAACTTGACTTAAATTTATAACCACTTTATGCAGTAAGTAAGAAACAGAAACAAGTCAAATCAGGTGTGCAATATCAGGTCGTGTGTACTGCATAAAAAAGTTCTGATGTCTGCTAAAAGAAGATCCGAGCTGGATGATGCTGCCTTCATGTTGAACACCTGCACACAGGAAACAGTGCAGGCTGTGGAAAGATCTCTTTTTACAGTTTATGGCAACAACATAACCCTTGACAGGAAGCTCTGAAAAAACTGTGAAACACATTTTGATCAAATTTTGATCACATCGGTTGTGCAGGTGAGGAAAAAGAAAACATCTGTGCATGCAAGAAAAGTCCTGCTGTTTTATTAACATCAGTCCAATGTTAATTCCTCTGCAATGAGTTTTCCTCTTTTCTGTTTGCGTGTGTGTGTGTGTGTGTGTGTGTGTGTGTGTGTGTGTGTGTGTGTTTTCAGAAGAAAACCAGATGAAACAAGACCAGAGGACTAAAGACTATCGCAAGAAATATTCATCACTGCAACTTTATATCAATGTAAATAATTTATATTGATTTGTATACTGTAGCGCCCACTATCTTCATCAAGGATCAATAATTTGCAAGTACCTGCTAGTTATGAAGTTTAACACATGTTTTAACATAAAAAGGTCAAACTCACATCAACCGCTACAAGTCTGAGTCATAATCACACTGACAGCTGGAAAGCGTGAAGAGCATTCATTATTCTATTCAGTAAATATATCACTTGAAATAATGCTTTTATTCCTAGTCTAACGAGCTTGGAAAGAAGGCGACTGGACTCGACTTTTTAGGGTTTTCCATTAGATGGAAATACACGGTACAAGATTTTTTTTTTCTGGCCTGGGTTCTAAGAGTTGAGTCAATCTTAAAATGTGACATCCACAGACTGCACGCCACCAATCGGCCACTCAGTGACGAGGGCAACAGGCCGAGCAGCAGGTATACCATCACCTCGACGTCCTCTGTTTTTTTGTGTTGAGTGTGTGTGGCATACAAATGATGTCACAGTCTTTTGGACGCATTACCATGACTACCGCAAGCACATTGAGGTAATGCTCAGTTGCAATGGAAATTGGAGTAACTGTATTTGTAATCGGAGTCTTTGCTTGGCCGATTCTGGCCTCCCCGCAATAAGTTTGACACCCCTGTTGTAAAAGAAAAGTCCACATGTATTAAATAACAGCAGGTTTTCCTTTTCTTTACGGGGAATTACAGGACAAACACGCACTTCTCTTGTAGCTGTAATGTGGCAAACAGACACAACAGTGTGTGTCGGCTGTTGGAACGAAAACATTTAGTAAGTGCACATTTCACAATAATGAACCCACATCCACCCACTCATAAACGAAACAACATCTAAGAATGTTCATTTTCTACTGGGGTTTACGTTATACTATTTCCCTGAAGATTCCCCATCTCAACATATCACTTGTTACCATAAAACAGAGATAAAATCCGCTTTAAACTCACACCACTTCCCTTACAGTGAAGGGCATGTTGTGGTTTTATGCATGTTAGCAACACTTTGTTATGCGACTAAGGCCACAGTGGTTAACAGCTACCAAATTATTAACTCTACTGTTTAAAACATATAGTTTAGAACATATAGAAGCAAATATCCAGGTTATCCTTAAGAAAACACCTCACGAGACTGAAATTTAAAATCTTCCTTCTCGAATGTTGCTTGTGGAAAAAGGTCTTCAATAGAAAGTGAAACTCTGACAGTCCTGTGTTTATTCATTCTTTTTTTATAATGAAGATTAAGTGTTTCATTTCTGGTCTTTGCTGAGTTCAGTGACACATTTTTTTTTAACTGTTGTGAAATACCCAAGGAGGGACTGCAGGAAGGAAACCAAGAGATCAGGTAAATAAACACAGAGTAAATGACGTGATCAAATTAAATCAAGATAAGTTAAACAACCCCCTTCAAACAGCTTTCATGTATGCTGCACGTTTTTGGACAAGCTACATTTTATCTACTCACACACCCTATTTTTTTCCCTCTTCAGATGGAAGTTATTTGTTGGCGAAGAGTATATAAAGGCCTATGTGTGTGTGTGTTTCACATCTTTATCAAACTCTTCAGCCACTCGTCATGAACAAAAACACATTGCTGGTCCTTTTGTGTCTGCAGGCGATCCTGCTCATCACGGCCTCATCTGAGATGACAGCTGAACAGCCGACACCGGTAAGGAGGACAACTTTACAAAACCAGTGTCTAGATTTTCATTAATTATTATAGAAACTATCAAAATGAAATGAAATAAGAAGATGTGGTGTCTAAATATTGAATACTTTTTTCCCAGACAGAGGAGATAACTTCTGTACACAACACGAAGGTGAAAAGCCCAAATGTTAAATATCTGAAAAAATGCCGCGTGACACAAGCAGGATGTCGACGACACCACTCAGTAAGGCAAATTTCTGTTTAACAAGTAAAATAAATTAAGGAATAATCATAATAATTTCAGTATTTACATCTCAAAACAATTTGCAGCATATCAGCAGTTTACTCTTTCTGTTGTTTAAAAGAAAACTCATTCATTTTACTTCTGCATGGTGTGTGAAACTAGCAGCTCCCCCTAAAACCTTTTCTCTTTTTATTACAGAAACCACAGCAGGGATCAGACATAAAGCCACAACCCTACAGGTAACCACACAGTGCAATAAAAAAAAAATCAAGAATCAGGTCCAAGTTTCTGCTGAGCAGCAGCAACAATGAAGAAATGTGTGGCATTTTTGGTATGAAGATCAACACAGCAGGACTGGTTCATTTTTTATTTTTTATTTTTTGTTTTGTTCCTAACAGACCCAAAACTCGTAGAGGGAGTCTGGCTCCAATTCTGATACAGTAAAGGAATGAAGTGAAGGAGTGATCACGTCTAGCGCGTAAGTACATGAAAAGTGAAGACAATGGGAACGATTACTAACACATTAAATGACTCCAGTTGCTATTTTATCTGGTTGATGGATTAACATTGTTCAAACTGATGTATTTATTCCTCCACTCCTTCTCAGTGAGTCTCCTGCTTTGTTTCTTCTGAAGATGATGAAATAAAAAGAAAAACAGAAATGAAGACCGACACTATAACTATAAAAATCACAATATTTCTCAGACCAGTGGTATAAAAGAAATATGTGTGTAATATAAAAAGGTTATTAAGGCACTACATAAATGAATGTATCTGATACAATTATAATTTGATGTTTATGTTCACAAGTTTTTAATGTGGCCTTGTTCATTTTACTGGTTTTGATGAAATAAAGAGTAAGTTTTCAGACTTCTGTCTGTAACTGTTATTGTTTCATGAATTTCAGTTTCAAATAAAGTCATCCAGAGTTAAAGCACAAAAAACTAGTTATTTGTCGAATGTACTACACACACACACACACACACACACACACACACACACACACACACACAGAGAGAGATCCTACATCACCACCGAGTTTCTAGAGCATGTGGTAGAGCCAGGTCACAGGGCCTGAAGGATATGCTGCCAATTCACTGTTATTAGAAACTCCAGCACCAAGATTATTGAATAACCAAGGTTAAATAATGAAATACTAAAACTATATGTGAAAAAAGTTCATTTAACTAAAGATGCAAAAAAAGAAAAAATTAATAAAATATTGAACAAATAAAAACTAGCTTAAAACAACCTAAAACCAAATAAAAACACATGAGGAAATCTCCTTAGTTTTAGTATTTGTTACGCCAATCAAATGTGTTACAACAACTTGCCTGATGTGGCCTTAATGGACATGTTTATTGAGAATTTGGACGTCTACCAGACGGTGACTGAACTGCTTTGAAGAAGCTCTGTGTTTTTATCGAAATTCCTGCACTGACTTTCCTAAATCCTGCCTCTGGCATATGACCTAAATACAATAATACACTGAAACTAATAAAAATTAAACATATTCAAACAAAAGTGAAACAAGTAAATTCTGGAAACTAGCTGAAACCAAACTGGATTGAAAGAAAAATGTCAAAATGAAATAAAAATAAAAAATAAACAGAAAATACAAAACTATAATAAACTATAAACTGAGAAAGCTGCTTTATTCCTTGTGCTTTGAGGGTGTATCTTCATGCTGAATCTTCTGTTTTGCAACTTAGCAGGGCAACTTTGTGGTGTGGCGGGATGTAGTGATGTAATTTTTGCCCCATGCAGGCCGCTTTGTAATAATTAAAAAGACAATGTCATTTTTCTGCGATAATCACTGACAGAGCAGCTCACTCAGAGAAATAACAAATGCAAAACAATTTCATTCATAAAATCAGAGCGAACTGAGTGTCTGTTGGTTTCCTGTTGATCAAACAGCTCCAACTGGCCTCAGTGGGAACGCTGAACAGAAGAGAAAAAACTCTGTTCTTCTGCCAAATGTGGATAGATGAAAAACAAATCTTCACTCTTCACTCTGCAGGCTGTTATCGCCGTGGGCGTGGGCGTACAGTGAAATACAGTACATCTCTCAGTGGCACTGGTCTACTTCCTCCTTCTTTGAACTCTCCCTGTCCAAATGTTCTTAGAGTGTCTACTCTGACTCAGTCTAAACATGTTCTGTCATGTTCAGACACAGAAACAATTCCTCAATAAACACCACAAACAAATGGTTTAGTGTGACTTGGTTTCTGTCTCCTGTCACTTGACTTCTCTCTGTCTGAGTCATCCTTCTCAGAAGTGCAATTGAATTGCACGGATACAAGATTCAGCTGGACTTGAAACTGGACAGATTTCCTCCCAGTGGTAAGAACAGTTCCTGACTCGATGACAGACAAATCCTTTAACAACTCCTTCAGTGATATATTATTGTTGGAACGTCAGAAAACGATAGAAATGGAAACAGAAATACTTTTTCTTTGTTTTATATCACATGCATTACGTAAAAGGGTTTTTCATCACATTGTTAAACTTTGCAGCAACATAAAACTTGTTTTGAAATCCTGTCCCCTTTATTTTTTCTGCAAATGTGAATGCATTTGAAACCAGCGGGTGCTCCCTTCACACAGAGACAGCCCAAATATAATCAAAGACTCCGGCTGGCAGAGTATATTTGATGCAAGCTCACAAACATTAAATTTGAATTAAATCTGACAAAATATGGGGGAAACCTACTATTAAACTCATCCGGCTGGAAAATGAGTTTCAGCTTTAAACCAAATGCTTAGAACAATTTGTGCTTTTTGAGAACTGCTGCAAAGCAAGTTGGTTTTTAAGGTGTTAAAACTGTGTTCGGGTAAGTTTAGTGTAAGGTTTGGAGTTATGGATGTGGCTTAGTATTCAAATGCAGAGTAACAAGTGTGTCCGCATGTGTCATCTCCAGGCATGTGCATAGGTTTCTTCCAAGCACTGGTGGGACATCAGTGGGAGCATTTGAGCAAGAGAAGGGTTCAGTTCCTTGATTTATGCAGAATTTTGTGCATTTTCTCCACTGGCTTCTGCTGGAGTTTTTCATTTACGTGAAGAGAAACCCGAAAACAAAGTACCAGATGGCACAACCAGATTCCCTGAGTAAATCCTTTGCTTCTTTCTTGTTTTTACTGTGGGGCCTACATACATCTGTTTTAAATACTGGAGCGAGGTATGCCCGCTGAGCACCCTGAAAATCTCCACATGTGCTTTCTGTTAAATCCAAAGCTTGAGTCTTTATTTTAGTATTTATGAATACAGAGTTTTATTCAATTTGCAGTGGAGAAACAAATGGAAACTTCACAATGGCAGTTTCTGTCCCTTACAATAATCCACTCCTGCACATGCATTGCAAAAAAATAGTTTAGGTAAATAAAATAAATGCAGTGGTGTTACATGCTTACCCTTTCAGATAAACAAAAACTTTAAAATAAAAAATCTGAATCGATCAAACTCACATACTGATTTGTTTTTTTGTTGGGTTTTTTTTACTTCCCGCCCACACGCGCTGCGCTGGTGTCAAATCAAACGTACCTCCTTAGAGCAGTCTGAAGCCGGTCAGCAGCTTGGAGCGAGCTCGCTGTGCACACGGGACCGATCGTTAATAAGACACAGTGAGTAAATATCAAACACCTTTATGTATCTATGAGACATATTCATGTTTCTATTGTATTCATGCAAGCTTCGTTTTAAAAGCTGATTGGCTGCTTAGATTTACGGTGAACACGAGAGACAGGTTTGTTGTGAGTTCGTTTTTTCCACCTGTGCTATGCAGTCACCATTCATTTATTTTTGTAATATTTTATATTACTGAGTGATTTAAGTCTGTTTGTTTGTCAGTTTTTCGTAATGTAGGTATTAAGAAGTCAGAAACATTATAACAAAGCAGTTATTGAATAAGAAGTTAGATATTTACTTGAGTCATGCATTCCAGTAAAGTTTTCAGTAAAATAAAGATTTAAATAGCTTTACATGCAAATGAATGTAAAATAATCAGCAGCAAGTACAATTTAAAGTAATATTAGAAATGTGATTTATCGTAACTGGTTCTTAGATTGTTTTGATGAATCAATGTGGAGTGACATGCAGATATTTATTCAAGCACAGCATGTAATATGAGGTACTTTCACTTTATCATTTATACTTTAAATACACCAGATCCACTAAAAAGAAATGATAAGGTATCTTACAAGCTTGTACGAAGATAAACATGTATTAGTGAGAGTATGGCCTTTTTCTCATTTATTTAAGTGTAGGACTTTCACATGTAAATGACTATATTTTACCATAGTACGACTGAAATTTTTGAACTTATCAACTCAGTTATTATTTTTTCCTTTAATACTGTTTTCTACAGTGCAGAGTAAAACTAATGAGCACTCAGTAAACATTAAACAGGAACATTATTGCACAAAAAGAAGATCATCAATTTCCTCCTTGAGCAGCACTTTGTTGGCTGGGTGTAAAAAAGTCCCTTTCCATAGCAAGACATCTTGAAGAAACCTTCAATCAAGAATCAGGCTCTCATTATGGATGGTCGTGAGCTTGGACCGACTGGGGTTGTGTAAATAACACATATGGATTCATTGTAAACCAACATATGTCTTTAATCAGAATCAGAATCAGCATACTTCATTAATTCCTGGGGAAATTATGTGGGTTACAGTTGCTCCAGTACCGTAACATCAACAAAAACAGACCAGACTATTTAACAGTAGAATATGTTAAGATATAGGGAATAGCAGAATATAATATATAATCACCAAATAATAAATCATTCCTTAACATTACGCTTTGATAAGAGTTTTACTTTAATTAGTTTTGGTAATTTTGCCTCAAGATGTTTATCCTGAAGCCATTCTCACATATGCTGAACACGTGTTGCTTTTCCTTCACTTTACAATCCAGCTCATCCCAAGCCATCTCTGTTGGGTCTACGCTGGGGGAGTAAGGAGGCCAGGTCATCTGTTATGGTGGTTGGCTCACTGTCCTGTTAAAGGACAAGTGATTCAACTTCATTTCAAGTTAGCAACGGTGGCATTGAAAAAGAACAATTTCTAGAGGAGGAAACCTGGGGCAGAACCACATTCAAGGAGGGTGGACCACAGCAATAACCAGCTGTGGTGGAGAGATAATGTTCACTATAAACTCCAAACAGATGATGATTGTTTGTCGTTCCAAGCTGTTGACTTAGGTGTTCCTTTGAATTCTGAATAAATTACAATAAATCAACCTTGTCACACAAAGATCCTCTCAAACCATCACAGTTCCTTCTCAGTGCTACACAGCAGGATCCACAAACATCCAACCAACTTTGTGTCTTGAAACAGTTAGATCTAAACTAAGACTAATCGGGCCAGAGTAAAAATTTCCACTGCTCTGATGTCATGTCTGATGTGTCTCTTGGCCAGAGTAGTTCTCTAAATCGTATCTGTCTTTCTCAATAATGCTTTATTTCATTTTGTTTATTTATTTTTTACAAATGAAAATATCAGAGGGACAGCTTATGTTGAATAGTTTTGAGATGAAGTTATAGAGGCAACACTGAAATGGTTTGAACGTTACTTGCCTGACTGCACTGTGCAAGTGTAAAGTTTAGTGGAGGGGGTGGGGGTTGTTTTTTCAGGACTTTATCAGAGGCCTGTGATTCCAGTGAAAGGACAGTTTCATTCTTCTGACTTTGTGGGAAAAGTTGGGGGATGGTCCCTTCCTGTTCCAGCATGACTGGAATCTCACCAGTGCATAAAGCAAGGTCTATAAAGACATGGTTGGGCAGATTTGGTGTGGAAGAACTTAAATGGCCTGCACAGAGTCCTGACCTCAACCTGACAGAACACCTTTGGGATGAATTAGAGAAATGTATTTCTGGAAGAATGGTTGAAAATTCCCATACACGCACTCCTAAACCTTGTCTAAAGCCTTCCCTGGAGAGTTAAAGCCGTTATAGATTGGGTGGGCTGATATCACATTAACCCTTTAGATTAAAAATGGGATCTCACCCAAGTTCATGTGGGTGTGAAGGCAGACGAGCAAATACTTTTGGCGCAGAAGACGAAGCGAAAGACCACAGAGAAGATTCATGGATGTAGTGAAGGTGGACATGCAGGAGATTGGTGTGACAGGATGGTAGAGATAGGGTAAGATATATAGGGTAAGCTATAGTGACCATTAAGTGGGATTTATGGTTCATGACCATATTGTGCTCCTTTGTTTCCTTGGCGGTATGTTTTGGGTCATTGTCATGCTGGAAGAACCATCCACGAACCATCTTCAGTGTTTTTGCTGAGGGAAGAAGGTACTTGTCCAAGATTTTGTCCTGTACCCTTTGCATAAAAACAGTCTCAGGATATTTTTCCACCTCCATGCTCCATGCTTGATTTTGGTTTCATCTGATCACAGCACTTTCTCCCAAGCCTTCTCTGAATCATTTAAATGTTCACTTGCCTGTACATGTCTGTTCTTGAGCAGGGGGACGTTGCAGGAACTGCAAGATTTCTATCTATTAATGTATAGTTTGTTACGGATGGCATTTTAGTGACTGTGGTCACAAATGCCTTCAGATCATTAACAACTCTTCCTGTGTAGTTTTGGGCTGATCCACCACCTTTCTAATGATCATCCTCACCCGTGGGAGTCATGGTCTGAATGCTGTGTTGGGTGTTGGGACAATAGTCTAGGATGAAGAACTTTGGCCATGTTTAATGTACGTGTCCATGACTATGACACTACATACAGAAAGGATGCTTTTCTGAATATGGTTGCTGTGCAGAAAACAACCAATGGCCTTTTAATAATGCCCAACAGTTAACTGAAAAACATTCCACATGATAAACCCATATAACCAGGCAAAAGTAATGAAGATACTGCCAGTAGTGTTGTGTCTACAGTTTATTTTACAAGGGGAAAAAACATATTACAAACAACCTTGATTGGGTCAGTCTGTGCAAATGTTTGACATGGTTCTCTAAATATTTCCCGTGCCATTGCACTTTATTTGTTGATCATTTATTTGTGTGTAGAAGTGAAAAAATGTGGGCATCTCGTGCTCTGAACTTGACTCTAAAAACCTCGAAATCAATGTCTAAAAAAGGGGAACACTTTGAAGATAATTATAAATGTAGTTGTCAAATGAATGTAGTGGCAACAACAATAATATTCCCCTATGAAAGTCAATGGAGAGGAGATTAATGTGCTGTAATCTTTGCAAGAGGATCTCCAGGGAAATTTGATAACATGCACTGGTAGAAACTAGTGCACTTTGGACTTATCAGTCTGCACAGAGGCTAAATGAACTTGTTTTATTTATCAAAGTGAAGGTACAAAAAGGGAGGAAGAGTTCAAGTCAGGGTATGGTGTCCAGATGTTACCACCGTTAGCATCACGACAGAATAATTAACACACAATCACACAACTGTTTCCAGATTGCAGTATTTCTTCTTTACATGTATTTTCTTAAACCCAGGGAACGTGAAGTTTCTAAATGTTTCCTAATGTGGCTCCAGTTCTGCTTACAGCTTAGCAGTGTTGTATTTTACTGTTTTATTGTAATGGGAACATAAAATCCAGACATCAGATCTATAGTTGCCTGCAGCTTTACAGGAATCGTGGCGCTAAATTTTGATTTATTTTTGTCAGTTTCTAATTTGTGTTCCTTCTTGATTTAAGATAGTCCCCCCTGCCAAGTAATGTGCACACTGTTGCTCAAGCAGAATGTTTAAAGACACGGTGAAATGCTTTTTGCTTTTTTCAGTATTTTTACAACAAAAGCCCTCTCTTCTTTTAACCAATAAGGTGATCATGAACCCCAAAGCTGTATGGCTTTGGGAATTTGTGCTAGCGTTACTGACATCCTTACCTTAAAAATACGAAGCACATCATATGACATATTAACCATGCTGTAACTTGGGTTTTGGAATTTGGGGTTCCTGTGACATTTTCTTCTTTTTGATCATAATCAATCATTATTCATTTTGCAGATTAATTTCACTGTACTCATATCTATTGTTTCGATGAGAGTGGGTCAGCCTGTACTTAACCATATTATTACAATAATAATATGGTGTGTTCATACAAAAAGCAAACCAACTTTTCCCCTCAGATATTGGTCCCCAACATCTAAAAAGAGGAGGAGCACGGCAACCAATCACGTTACAGCAACATACTTTCAGCCGTTACAATGTAGCCTACCTTTCTCCAAACTGAGTTCATTTTCTCTGTGTTTTATCTAAAAGCAAAGTTTAACCAGACCACTCCAATCGTCATCTCTGCATCCTCCATTTCTGATTTGTCAGTGGTGTCAGGAGAACCCCAGCTGGTTCATGCTTAGGCTGTTTTTCAGCAATGTTGCAATATTTAAACTTGCACAAATGTACTATGCCCTCTTCTTTGGTTTTGTTGAGAATGCACCATTACACATGCAGTCATAGCTTTTACTACGAATGATCAAGAGAGACTGGAGGACAGGAAAAAAGAAAAGCTTGAAAGAGAATGAAACGTACAGTGCTCTTACAGCATAAATAAAGTTTCATTTGGTTCATCTCTAAGGTTTCAGGGTTTCTGGGTTTTTTTCTAAGAGGATAATCAAGGAAATTCTAAATGACTGCCCTGAATTACTGCAGTTAAGTCATATCTCAAGAACTGGATTTAAATCTGCCTCGTATATAAATCCTGCAAGTGTTTGTTGTTTGTATCACTCTGGGGATGTATATTTTTGTGAATGTTTACGTCTGTATTTCCCTTGACAGTTTTATATCATCAACATGGAATTCTCAGAGGAAGACTACGACTATGAAAACACCACCTACAACTTCACCTATGATGACTATCCTGCCGTATGCGAGAAAGGGGACATCCGATCTTTCGCAGCCCTCTTCCTGCCCATCATGTACACCGTGTGTCTGGTGGTGGGACTGGCTGGAAACGTTTTAGTCGTGGCTGTCTACGCCTACCACAAACGCCTGAAGACCATGACAGATGCCTTCTTGACCCACCTGGCTGTGGCCGACTTGCTCCTGCTCCTCACGCTCCCTTTCTGGGCTGCTGATGCTGCAAGGGGCTGGGAGCTAGGGGAGGTTGTTTGTAAAATCGTGTCCGCCTGCTACACAGTGAATTTCACCTGCTGCATGTTGCTGCTGGCGTGCATCAGCTTGGATCGTTATTTATCGCTGGTCAGAGCACAGGATAGAGACCAAAGACGATGGCTACAGAGGGCGTTCACCAGGAAATGCTGTTGGAAGGTGTGTTTAGCTGTTTGGGTGACAGCTTTCCTCCTTGGTCTTCCTGATTTAATACTCTCAGAAGTGAGGCAGGCATCTGATAGAAATATCTGTCTAACCATCTATCCTTCATCTATGGCTCGAGGAGGTAAAGCTGTCCTAGAGGTGGTCGAGGTGTTGTTGGGATTCCTACTTCCTCTGCTGGTCATGGTGACCTGCTACTGGCGGGTGGGCTGTGCACTCCGGGGCCTCCCTGATGAGAGCAGAGGGAAGAAGTGGAAAGCTCTGCGTGTCCTTCTCATTGTCGTAGGGGTGTTTGTGATGACTCAGCTGCCTTACAACGTGGTTAAGGTGTATCGGGCAATGGATACAGTCTACAGTTTAGTGACCCACTGCGGGGCGAGTAAGGTGCTTGATCAGGCGGCTCAGGTGACAGAAAGCCTGGCTCTCACTCACTGCTGTCTGAACCCGATCCTCTATGCCTTTGTGGGGTCTTCCTTCAAGATGCACATGATGAGAGTGGCCAAGAAGTTTGAAGCGAAGCGAAGGAAGAGGGGAAGCAAAACAACAGAAACTAATGTGGAGGAGGGGATGGAAATGTCATTCAACTCCCACACTGCATCCCAAGAGACAAACTCATTCTCAATATGAGACATGACTAAAATGTCAGTGAGGTCTATGTGTCTATATATGCACACAAGGTCCAGCAGGAGAGCATATAAAGCTTTTGTTGATGTAGGGTGTAGCAGCAGTAGCAAAATGCTTGCAAATCATTAAACTGTTCAAAAATTCCACTAGTTTTAACAGTCTGTTCCTAAAAACAGTCTTTTTCTGCCAAAGCGAACAGTTTATGTGCTGGTTTCAAAGAGCTCCAATATATATTACTTTTGCCCTCTGTTGAAGAGGAAAAAAAATCATTTCAGCCACATATATTTTATGAAAAGAGCTGCTGAGACAGTTTGTAGTTACTCTTTGCAGGAGTAGAGGTATTTATTTACAGTAGTATCCATTAGTGACAATGACATCCACCACAGTGGGTTCACTGAGAACTAATTCAAGTATTGCATTAACTTTTCAAGAATTACGGACATTCTTATACACAGTGCTCCGTTTTCAAAATCTGGAAATTTTTTGATTTTATATTTAAAATAAATTTTAGATATAAGGATTCTTTTTAATAGCTGGATGAAAATCCAAGTCCACGGACATCACCAACTGCTGCATTTCATTTCTTGAGATGCTCCACTTGGCTCTTACTACAGCTACTTCAGCTGCTGCTTGTTTTTTTGGATTCAAAAAGCATGCTTTTCTAAGTTGAAGTCAGGTGACCAAGTGGCAAGTTAAGAATATCCCAGCTCTCTGCCCCGAGAAACTCTTGGGTTGATTTTCCAGGATGTTTTGGGTTTTTTCCGTGTGCACTGTAAAATGCTATCTGAGCAGAGACTACAGGCCTGTACACTTCATAATTCATCCAGCTACTTCTATAAGCAGGCACATCAAACACTAGTGACCCGGTTGCACTGGCAGCCATGCCAATGCCATAACACTGCCTCCACTATGTTTGACAGATGATGTGGTTTGATTCATATCACGAGTCATTTCTCTCTTCCTCCATATGTTTCTTGTCGTATCAGTCTGATAAAAGTCCATCTTGGTTTCATTTGTCAAAAAAAAAGGGAAAGTCTAATCTGTCTTTCATGTTGCTGAATGTAACCAGCGGTTTGCACCTTGTGAAACACACTGTGTTGATCATTTATCATGAGGGTGTATCTGGAGAGTAGACTTTGCCAATAATATGTCTACCACCTCCCCAGTGTTCTTGGTTGTTTTTTTAAACCAAGGAAATAATTCTGCAATATTCCACTTTAGTTGCTTTCTGTGGTCTTTCAGGTCTTGTTTTTGAGCTGGCCTTCTTTTAAAGAACATACTAGATTGCAGAGTTAGAGATTTATGCTCTCTTTGACAGGTTTGTTTGTTTGTTTGTTTTTTCAACCTAATGTCCTACCTCACCCTTTTTTAATATCTTGCAGGACGTAATATAAGGAGTTCAGTAGACAGTTACCAAATACAAGCTCAACACTTTGAACCAAATGCAGATATTTGTTTAGTTTTCCATTATTCTGCTTCTCAACTGTCCAGTTACATCTAAACCTCTGAAAATGGGAGTATGTGTAGCTATAAAGTCAGTACATTAATCACGTTTTATCATTTGATTTAAAAATCTGCTGAGGTGGTGAACAGAGGTAAAATTACATAAAAATATTCTCCAAATACTTATGGACCTAACTATCCTTTTAATCCAGATCTTCAAGTTAACTTGTGCTTCTCTGAAATTTCACCAGAAACTTGCACTCTGCCCACACAGTTAAGATTTATTACTAAACTCTCTCTGCATTACACACTAAAAACACCCACAAAGGAAAGAAAAACCAGACCTGCTGGAACTTCAGCTTTGTTGAAAAAGTGCTTTGTTTAATTACAATCAACCATGAATAAAAACTCCAGACCCATTTCATGTAATAATCTGCACAGCCTGTAAACCAGATCGTGCACCTATGAAAGGGTGAGCAAAGACTTTCAACCTCTGTATGTTTGCCAAATATCTGTTTTTCTCAGCTCGGGATGTATCCTGAAAACTCTTAAAAAAACAAAAACAAAAAAACCCCAACAAACATTAACCATCAACAGAATTGCTGTAGTGCGCTGCTGGTGTTTCAGAATCGTGTGATATATCTACATCCACTGGGACTTTGGTTTGATGTGGGAACGCCGCATTTGTTGTTTCCTGAATTCCTAGGAACATCTGAAACACACATTTTTCCACACACAGATTCGCTCCTCTGCACTGAGAGCAGAGGCTGCACAGCGGGGTAAAAAACACTTTTTTATGAGGCAATGACGAAAAGTTTGTAATCGTACTTTATCACTACATATGGGTTTACCACTGAGCTGAAATTCCTTAGAAAATGTGTAGCTGCAGACAGAGGGAGGGCTGGACACATTCAGATATTAATTGTTACCCTTACCGTCCAGCATCGGCATCATTAACCCTGACAGATATAAACAGGATACTGCATAGTTCAAATGTTTTTGATGTCTGTTGCAACTTGTTTTTCTTTTTTCCTTCTTTTTAAATGCTCCAATTTGACAAAATGTATACAATCGAATGTTTACTTGTGTCATTCATTTTCTATTCATTAGATGTGAGGTTTATTTATTATTCTTTAGTATTTTTTTTTCCCTGCATCCCAGCTGGTGGAACTCAAGTATTGGTGTATACTGCAGGTCACACAATGTGGAAAGCATCTGAGAAATGTTATCCATCTGTTAAAAGAGCAAAACACTTCATTGAGCCAAAAAAAAAAAAAAAAGGGGGGGGGGGGGGGGGGGCTCCAATTTGAATTGTTGTATAATGCATACCTTCTGTGTGATTCAAGACAATTTTGGAAACAATTATTTGTTTCAGACTCAAAATTTGCATTCGAGTGATTTTTGTTCATTTTCCTTACATGCATTTCCTTTGCAAATACAACTGTGCTCATTAAACCAATTTATTGAGAACATAAACAATATATCTTACAATAAAAAATGAAGTATACAAAAAAAAAAACAACAACTCTGCATTTGTACTATATTTAGAACAAAAGTGCAACAAATTAAATTAAATTATGATTAAGGCAGTCAACTAACTTCAGTTTCAAACCTGAACTACTTCTTTTTTAATTAAATAAGTAAAAATATTCAATTATTTAACTAATAATAGGATAAACTGAGGCCTAAAATGGCAGTATCACAATAATTTAGAAAAGAAAACTTTCTGACATTTTCACAAAAACAAGGTAAACAAAATGTAGCCAAACCATTAATTCAATAAATACAAAACGGTGGTTGAAATTTAACTGGGAAATTGAATAGATGAAGACGTACTGCATGAAGACAAAGCTTACATCTCCTGAACTGGATCATCAAAGAAGCAAATACTGAAATGTTATTGCAAAGTTCAACTTATCTACAACACTGTTACAGCCCCAAAAGTGGATAAGCTGTGCAAAGGAAAACAGTTATCAACAACTCAAGCTTTCCGCTGGATGTGGAAAAATACAGAGACACAAAAGTGCAGCAGGAATGTGAAGGATTTTTCTGTTTACTTGAGACCTCGTGGCTCATGGCTTTATAAATACCTTATGGTTCATTAAATCAGGCACTTGTTTTTGCTGGACAGAGTCTGGATATGTTTAGCTGTGAGGTGCACGTCAGTGAAGTCTTTGTTTTTTGTTTTTGTAAGATGACAGTGGTATATCAAAGTATCATCTGTGAAATTTTAACAAATAGGACAAATCTTTACAGTTTTTAAGAGGCAGAAAGTGCTTCTCAAGATTGTAAGAGTGTGCATCAGAGTCACTGTCAGACATCAGTAATTCAGGATCTGCACATCAAACAGGTCACACACTCCCTCGTTGTCATCCAGGTTGAAGCTGTAGTCTATACCTGAATTTGGAGAAAGGAATCAGTGGAAAAATGAAAAGATGGCACCCACACTGAACACACATTCCAGCTGTTGATGATTTAGGACCTAGATCAGGATGTGAAAGGCAAGGCCCAGAGTTCAGAATTGGCCTGACAAAGACATTAATCCAGCCCGCTGCACTGCTTTGGAAAATGTGAAGGAGGGCAAACATTTACACTTTCATCTGTATTTTCATAAGTTTTACAGCTCCTTTAATAGATAAACAATTAAATAACATTTTATATTCATGTTTAACATTCCTGTTTTTTTCGTAGTCTACTATAGAAATTTCCCTTTTCTTAATTAACAAAAATGTTTTGAACAATGAGCTACCAGAACTTTTTCGGTAATTTTACACTTTTATTTTTGAGTTTAAGCCCAAAGAGTTGTGCTGTCAGAGCAGCATTTCTTCTTTAGACTGTAGAAGTGGATGACTTGGATGACTGATGAAATGTTTCTCCCACTGAAAACACTACTCCCAGGAGAACAGAAGCAACTTTTTGGGAAATGTTAATATGCCAAATTAAGATGTTAAATATGTCAAATAATAAACCTGCTAAGCATCAGGATGTTAGCGTTAACTCAGGATCATCTGTTAATCATTTGAATGTCTTCTCTTTGACCTCCAGTCGTTAAAATGGACACATTAGTGATGCCTAAGGTCTGAAAGGTAAAACCAGAGAGCTTTATAACAGAGTTAGGGGTCTCAGTTTATCTGAAATAGGACTTTATGGAGGTCTATATGTAGGTAGACTACCTCCAGTAGTTAGGGGTAAGTGTGCCCCCAATTAGACAGCATTACAGAAAATTGGGGCGATGAATGGAAGCCAAGCAATGCACTGCTGTGGAGGGGTGAGCAGCAATATATATTTAAGCGTAGATACTGAATGTAGTTAAAACAGGTGCTGTGATGCTTACCATCAGTGGACATGAGTTCCTCAATCAGGTCAACAGCTCCTACAAAGAAAATTAAAAACATGTTTCTATTCCACTGTGGTGTTAAACGTTCACTGTTCTGGACCATTTGTAGCATATCTGTAAACAATTCATTCCTTTCCTCCCACTGAAAGAAAAAACATTAAATAAAAGCATGCTTAGACCTAAGAACGTCAACTGAATCAGAACTGAAACAAATGTGAAGTAAACATTAAAAAAAGGAAAAAGACTCTTCTGATTGTATTCATATCCCTGGGCATCACCCTCTCGGTTATCCTTCATGTGGTCTCCAGTGGCACTGAGCTTCAGTAGGCTGCTCACATCCAGAACAGACTGGAACTCCTGGTCCACCAAGTCCATCTCCTGCTGCTCCAACCCCATCACTGGTCGACCGTGATAGACTGCAGACAGAATGAGGAGTCGAAACAAGGTCACTTAACCTCATAATGAAGGATTAAGTTATCTGGAGGCAGAAAACAACAAATGTTGGAATGTGCACTTGTTTACTATAACCCTGGAGAAGGGTTATAGTAAACAAATTTGACCCCATGGGTTCCCTAGAAAACCAATGGGGTCGGCTCTGACCCCATGGGTTCTCCGGGGTTAATGTAAGAGTTCGAAAAACATGATTACCACCACTCTCATTTGTCCAGTAAATAAGAAGTTAATGCCAAAAGGCTGTTAATTTATTAATGTCCACGAGGTCATGCCTGAAAAGAATCCTATACATGGCCCACTTTAAATCTGAATTATTTTTACCTAACTCATTCTTAATGTACAAAAAAAATAAACACACCCAACCCTATGCACTGGCTTTTCATCTACACACCACTGTGCAAAACATACCATAAGCTTTCATTTTACAGAATCCAAGTGTTTCCAAATGTTAAGTAAGTAAAAATCATTCAGTGAAAGGTCTTGTGATTTTGTTGGGGCAATTCCTCATTTTTTTATTTTCTGGAAGGATGGTCAGACTGGGTTTCGCTTTGACACTCTTCTACTTTTAGTGCAACTCTGACTCATCCTCTATAAAACTTAGAGCTGTCAGCTTTCGATCTGTCAGATATACTGGAAGTCTTTTTTTAATAAAGCCACATGAACATATGCAATGATTAGCCACATTAAAACCAGTGAAGTATATGGCACCGCAATGCAATATTCTGATGGAGGGAAACTGGCATCAACGTGGATGTTACAAGCACCACCCACCTAAATACTGTTATAACCCTTAACAGGCTGCCCACAGGTTGCATGGAATCCAGTCTCAGCATTACAGAAATGTACAAAAACAAGTCAAATTAAGGGAGCGCCTACAGGACCCACTGCAGGCATCCTGGTGACTGACACCACAGGATAACTTCAGCGGTCCTGTGACCATACTCAGAGGGGCCAGAGCTGTTTTGCACAAGTGTATTTTTCCACAGTATTAGGCAGGTGGTGAGGCAACCTTTAAGCAGTGTAAACAAGTTGTCAAGTAGCTGCGATTGGGAGAAATTTGATATCTTGTGACTCATTTAGGTGGAGAATGTTATTCCAGAGAATCTGATAAATAAAAATGAAACTGTCCCATAGTAACAGCACTTTGATGTTATTGAAGATCAAGTTTTCTGTGCAAAATTTTGTTCATACTCTCCTTGTTTATCATTTTTTCACAAGCTACAAGAGATTGAAGTAAATCTGCAAAGAAATGGGTCAAACTGTGCATACTGACGCTACAGTTTTCCTAAGACTTTAGATTCTTTTCTTACGGCCTAGATCTGGTTCATGCAACTCTGAAAGTCAGCTTGCTAAGAGAGGGAACATAGTGACAGACAGCAGTTTTATTTTTTGTTTCAAGATATTAGCACTGTATAGTATTATAGAAGAAAGTAGCAACTAATAACTTCTGCTGTTCTTGCATGTCAAGACTCTACAACAGCTAATACTTCCAAGTCAGCTGATAAACAGCAATACTTTTAAAACAATAAATCAATCACATTTACATAATCAATTTCAGTGTTGTCCGTGGACAGTGTCTGATTAAAGTGCAGACTTTCCGGTTTCTTTAAAGGGTTTTAAGAAAAGTACTGCATCAACCGTTTTGGAATTGCAGCTATTTTAATACACAAGCTCCACATTCAGTGGCTCAGAACTCACTAGACAACTGACTGACAAGCAGCTTCCTGTCAAGTGAGGCTTGTTTCCACGTTACCTCACAATAAAACATCTATGACTTCCATGTTGATGTTGTGTACGTGGTTTACTGGAAGCTGAGTCTGTCTGGACTGTGTCTGTAGGCAAAACATTTCCCTGAAGCCATCCTGCAATACAGTTAAACAACCAGGAGATCCTCTGATATTTTTATAAGACTGACAGGCCAATCATTTTGCATTCCAGTGCTGCTGACAAACACCTTTATAACCAGATACTAAAAAGTAAATAGCAAATTGAGAATTTTACACGGTGAATTACAAGAATTACATTTACCTCTATGTACCATTAAAAATAATGATAATGCAAGTTTTTCTTCACCTTGAAAGTTATGGTGTGGTTTTGGTAATTTCTGGTATTGTTAAGGAACTATTTTTGAATAAATGCCAGCAAAGGCTGCACAGTACCGGTTGCAGTAATATGCCAAGAAGTGTTGCAATGCATCTGGCCATGACCAGACATGACTATGTGAACATCAAAAATACCAGAAGTGAAATCCTTAAATGAAGAAGGAAGCACTTTTGACTGCTCCTGAGGGGTCACCACAGAGGACACATCTGCACGTTTTATTCTGACACAGATTTTACGCCGGATGCCCTTACTAACGCAATCCTCCTCCCATTTATCCAGACTTGTGACTGGCACTCCCAGTACACAGGCCTGGGGCCCCCTGAGGCTTAAATACATTAAAGTGTTAAAAATCAGGACCACACATGCAGTTTATTCTGTTAAAATAGGCACTGAAGTTCAGAAACAACATGCGCAACTGTTACTTGAGGCCAGTTTATACCACCTTCACATTATATCTAAAATATTTTATCAGTTTCTTTCTTTAAGCCAACATATGTATGGGATTTATAACTATAGATTTATAGTTATCATCCATAACAATCTGGCACTACAGAAAGAAGAGGAACGCAAACTCCATTGTTAAAAGCAGTTAAATGAAGGGCAGTGCTTACAAATCAAATGTAACAGCAAAAGCACCCATCACTCATAGTAGATCACTCATTGTTTAACATCGACAGTGTGTCTTTCTTAAAAGAAAACACACTATCATGTGTGTTAGGACACATTCATTCTTTTAAGAATATATGATGTTTGATACTTTTTTTTTTTTCTATAGAAACGATAGTCTTTATATAGGACCTCAAAAAAGGGGTGTACAAAACATAAACTGACCGACATCAGAACAACATATAATGGCTTCCTGAAAACTTTCTTTTCCTAGCTAAACATGAGTAACTTCCAAGTCTACAACAAAGGATAGGAAGTCTTCTAATGAAAATATGTATTAAATGCTCTTTTTTAGCAGAAAATTTAATCTATAATTAACAGCTCTCACTAAACATATGGCTAGCAATTAAATCATTTACAAAATAACCAAAATGATGTTATCAAACAATAAACTGCAATAAAGTTACAACAATATAAGGTAATATTTATTACCCTAGTGCAGTGGTTTTCACATTTGCTCCTGTGTGACTCCTGTGTGACTCTGACACCGAAAACCTGAAACCTTATGTAGCACCACAAATTGGTTGACTATATAATTAGTAAAAACTGTTCCAACGAAAACTGAACATCAGAAAGTAAACCTAGTTCTTCTGAATTGGTCACTATGTCAGAAGTTTCTTCTGAGGCCACTTTAAATTTCACAAATGACTCAGGTTGTAGAAGTTTTTCTTGACTACAAATGCAAAATTTTTATTACACATGTGTTCACCGCAGCCTCTTTAGCAGGCAGTAAAACTCTGTGGTGGTTTTGTTGAAGAACTTCAACAGCATTAAAATTCACATGCCCTAAAGCCCATCCTTACCCATCTGCACGTCAGGAGGGGTGGCCGACGGAGTCAGCACATCATCATGTTCTGGCAGCACCATCTGGTGGTCTGAGCAGAAAGACTCCTGGCTGCAGCAAGAGGTGGTGTTGGTGTTGGAAGTGGAAACTGAAAGAGGGAATCTCTGCAGGCTCGCGGGGGTGCTGGGTGGAGTTGGCATCTGACAGATGTCATCAGTGGGGGGTACAGAGAAGACCACAGGCACTCTGGAATCTGAATCTCTGTTGATAAGCACGACCTGAATGGGAGCAGAGTGGCTGCGCAGGTTCACCTGGTACTTCTTTTGACCACTCTGACCCTTAAAAACAGCAGCATGTCATTAAGTATGTCATTTAATAAAGCACTTATATAGTTGATCTTTTTTTTAAGAATATTTAAAACTGATCACATGATCACAAGGGCATGAAATAAGATGCTTGCAGTGATAAACACAGAAAACTGTCAGATAAATGTGCAGTGTTTTTAGGTTTGCACTGTTTAGTTTCTGTGCAACTTTACAGTTTTACTGTTTACCATCACAGCAATATCTAGACGCTCATAAAGTTACAGGCTAGCTGATTGATGTTAGAGCACACATAGGCCATTATGTACAAAATAAAAAGCCAAATGTAACGAGAATCTTGCAGCTCACTCACAAGCTTTTATCCACCTGTAATAAAATCTGCTAGATAAAGCCTGTGCTGTGTCTGGCGTCTGTTCTCATTAAAGCAGAGTCAAATAAAACAGTACATTTCTATACAACCAAAGCAATACTACCATTTCTGGCAGTGGCACCTCCAGCTGAGTCCCAGCAGGAGCCACAACAGCTAGAAGTGTTTCTTCACTAAAAGCGCTGCAGATGTCTTCATGCGTCACAAATTTATATGTGTAGAAGTGTTAAAGAAGCCGGATTACTGTTTGAAGGAAATTGAGACAATAAACTTGAAAAACAAGAACTGTGAGCATTGTGCAAATCGGGATTAGCCTGGATGTCATTTCACTGCTTGACAATGGCAATTATATTTATAATCCCTGCTTTATAGTGTTTTCTCTGATCAATAGGCAAACAATGTTAAAAGGATCAGAGAAGGATTTGTTGTCTCTGAACTGAGTAAATGGGGCCTCGAGGGAACTAGAATTACAAACCATGCAGACAATAGTACAAAAAAAAAAAAACACCCGGTGATATTTCACTGCAAAACAAAGCAAGCCCTACTAACAGATATTTTACTCATTTAATATGAAAAAAATGAGTTAAGATTTGGTTATTTTACAAAGTCTTAAGATGAAAAAGAAAATCAGAACTTCTCTTCTGCCAACATATGATAGAAAAGCCAGAGCGATGACATGAGATGCACAAAAGCAGTGTCTCCAAGTGAACTAAAGAAAAACATTTATTTCAAAAATGTAGTCATAAAAAGGATATGTGTTGACAATGGGATCATGGTTCAAGTGTTTGATGTTCTCCTCCAGCCAGGCCTTCTGGTTGTCCAGCTCTTTCTCTTGGGCTTCCAGCTCAGCAATTTGGGCCTTTAAGACATTTACCTGCTCCAAAGCCTCCTCAGTTTGGCTGGCTATGTTCTCACCCCTTAACATAACGTACAGGATAAGGATGTTTTCTCAGCATTTGCTCCATCTGCTTCATCTTCAATTAAAGTGTTTATCTTTAAATTAATGTAAGCACCAACTCTGCATGCATTTTTAAATCTACAGGAACATTAAAATAATAACTTTTTGAAATAGTAAACATTTTGTCTCACACCTCCACTGGATTACATTCTTGTTTTTCTTCTCAATTAGCCCCACCCCTTCCAGTACATTGGTGATATCATATATCCTCCTCTTCTGCTTCACTGCCAAGCTGTCTGCAGCCTGTTAATTCAGACAGACATATCAACATCACATCCATATTTCCATATCAGCTGTTCGTTTATAGCATCTTGAGATATACACTTGCAGGTCCATCATAGATACCAGGAAGTTTCTGTAGGAAATGCTTCATCAGTGAATCCAAGAAATAGGGAATTTGGCAAATTAAGCTGCACAAAATAACAAATCAAACTCCTTGGCAGCAGAAGCCAGTTATACAATACCAGAGGCGAAGGGAGGAGGGAAAGGGCTGAGTAACCTGCTGTGTAAACATTGCCCAAGTTTGGCGGGCAAGAAGAGAGGGAAAATGCTACCAATGATAAAAAATAAATAAATAAATAAACAGTTGCAGTAATTAAAGCTTCAAGTAGATCAGAGATTGACACAGGCAGTTAACATGAAACAGAAGTCTCCAAGGAGAGCACTGGAGTGTAAAAGTCATTTACAAATTTTACTAGATGCCCAATACTTAAGGACATTGGGGAAATTGAATAGATGAAATCAATTACATATATAAAACTGACTGGAAAAAATTTGATTTGGGTACCGCATTGTTATATGTTACTGCAGGATCCCACAGGGAGTCAATTGATATCTGCTAGGTCTCAGGAGCATAAAGACAGGTAGGCAGAAACCTTAATTTCAGGAGTTAAGTCTTAGCCTTCTCTTTTAAAAGGAGATGATTCCTATTTCATCTTATAGCCCATGGACATATGAACCTGGTGACACTGGGTCACAGGATAATGCCATGTTTAATCATAATGCAAAAAGACTGGGGATCAGGGTGCCACTCTGGCATCTCCCCGGTCGCTCATTAAAAGTAGGTTTCAAGGGAGTCTGCTATTAAACTTATTAAGTGTATTTTAGTGCAATTCAATTAGGCCTGATTTAGCATTAAACACACGATAAATTGATAAAGCATATGAAATACAATGATTAGCTAATTTTCTGTCAACAAATACTCTAAAAAAATTTTTTTTATTGAGGAAAAAAAAACACTTGAGTATCAGTGGAACTATAAAGGAGGAGTCCGGGTAATGGCGGCTTGCTAGTCCACCTGTTAAAAAAAATCAGTATACCTGACTGGACCCGTAATGACCGACAGCCCTTTGTTCGCATCTGTTGTATTAATGTTGTCAGTGGAAAACACCACTTAATGCTCCCCCCCAAAACAACCCACAAAACCCGTCGTCTCCGTTTTACTGACCACTTTCAAATCAAGGACGCCGTCCTTGGCTTCTTGGAGCAGGCTGACAAACTTAATAGTGAGGAGCCCCAAACTTTTCTCATGGCGACTCGATGTCGAGGGTGCCGTCTCAGTCGTCTCAAACTCCATCTTCTTTTTATAAAAGAAACCCTTACTTGTTTTTACTCAGCCACCTACGTTTTAATGCGAATAACGATAATTTCTTTAAGTTAGCAAATAACGCCGGATCCCTTAACGGGACGATAGCAGCACCTGAAGGGTTTTTAAATGAACGGACGTTACGTTAGGGTCCTGTTGCTATGGCAACCCATTTGCGGCTCGTGCCACGGTCGACCCCCACCGCCGAGCTCGTGCCAACTAAGTCCCGCCTCCCCGCACATCAAACATCACTGACCAATCGGTACGATTAGTATTAGTATGGAAGCCCATAGCAGCCAAAAATATAGGTTAGCATTTTTTTAACTAATTAAAAAAAACATATAACATTTTATTGAGCTATTCTACTTATTTAAATTATTTTGTTATAGGTCGTGTTTAAATTTAGCTTTCCTAACAAGGATTTCATACCATCTAAGTATATCTTATCATATTTTGGTAAAATTCCCAAACACTATATTCAAATTAACTTTTTTTTTTAATCTTTACTTGATAAGTCATAGTAACTTAACATTCTTGTCATTTTTATTTTTTAAAATGGGGAAAAATCAACTAATCCTAACAACTAATCCTATATACAGGATTATATATAGCACCTATTTAACACAAATTACAAAAATGTTTGGACATCTGTAAAATCACAGTGAAGTGACTTTTAAATCTCATGATCCCATGGGTTTTTTTTCTTATTCACAACTGAGACATTTTGTTTTATAATGACAAGTTCTAGCTTATTTTGAGTTTGATGGATGGCAGCAACATATCCCAAAAAGGACAGCACTGGGACAATAAAAGCCTGAAAAAAAAAGATTTAAAAGAGACAGAGAGAGAGAGAGAGAGAGAGAGAGAGAAGCCAAAGGACTATTTTACTAATTAACTAGCAACAGGTCAGTAATGTGACTGTTTATAAAAAGAGAGGGGTATCATAGAGGCATATTTTCTCAGAAGTAAAGATAAGCAGAGGAAGAACAGGTTCACAAATATGAAAGAAAAAAAAAGACCTGCACTACAAATTGCATTTTAAATGACAATTTCAGAAAAATGTTCATCAGCGTAAAATTGTGAATACTTTGAATATCTCATCATCTACAGTATGTGATAGCATCAAAAGATTCTGGGACAAGGCCAAAATTAAATATTATATGCCTGTCATCTCTGATGATATAGGGATCCATTAGCATCAATGGCAAATTGGCAGCCTGCACCTCTGGAAATGCACTATTTATGTTGCAGGGTCTACAGGTTGTAGGGCAATATACCGTAATTCCCGAACTACAGAGCGCACCTGATTAAAAGCCGCATGCTCTAATTGTAGAAAGAAAATCAATTTTGTACTTGTACAGGCCGCACCGGATTTTAAGCCGTATGCGTTTCACCTGTAATATGAGATATTTACACAGAAATATTACACGTGAGGATTTTTAACGTTTAATATAAGGTAACATAAACGTTATGGTAACATACAAAAATACATACTGCAAATGCTTTTTTTCCTCGAACAGCGTCTGTAACACGGCTACCTTTAAGTCTACGTACGTATCGTAACACACAAATTACGTTGCTTATGGTTTTTTTACGGAACAGTGCACAAACATTACAACGTCTCTTAACAACTGATAAAAAATATATACCGTGTATATATACACACTACTTGTCATTTTGATTGGTCTACTTTTACCAGGCAAAATGCTTTTGGCCGCATGAAAAAAGAAATGCATTAGCCGCACGTCAGTATAAGTCGCAGTGTTCACAGTGTGGGAAAAAAGTAGCGGCTTATGACCCGAAAACTACGGTATATGCTCCCATCAACATCTTTTTCTGGGAAGGCCTTGCATGTTTCAGCAAGACAATGCTAAACCAAATACTGTAGCTATTACAACAGCACGACTTCACAGTAGAGGTGTCCATGTGCCAAACCGGCCTCCAACAGTCCAGACCTTTCATTGCAGTTAGAATCAGACAAGAATGGAACACCATTCTCCCAAAAGTCCAAGAACTGATCTCCTCAGTTCCCAGATATTTACAGACTGTTGCTTAAAGTAGAACGGATGCCACACAGTGGTAAACATGGCCCTAGCCCATCTTTTTTGAGATGTGTGACAATCATCAAATTGAAAATTATCCTATTTTTTTATTTCTTAAAATATTATATCTTTTCACTTAAAACAATTAATGTATTTTATTTTTTCTATTATGACTACAATATGGCTTTATGAGATGTGCAAAAAATTGCATTCTGTTTTTGTTTACATTCATCACAGCACCCAAACTTTTTGGAATTAAGGTTGTATTTCTTAATTTTAAATGAAAGGAAAACCTTCTGAATTAATTTCTGTTTACCTGCCTATCTTGGAGCAGTTAGACCACAAAGCTGTAATTTAATAACCATTTCAGCCTTAAATAAAACTGCAGGTTTGCATAACGTAGTGACATAACATTAAAGCAGTCAGTTTTGTGCTTTCCTGTGTTTACTCAGAACTGGAGTAGTTATGATTGTTCTTAATGTAACTCTGTATTTGAGAACACAATTTAGCTTCTTTCTATCTGAACTAACCACAAACTGTTAAATCATTATGTCTCATTAGCCTTTTGTGGTCTCTGGTTAGAAACAGAAAACAAAAATAAGATCAAAGAAGAATTTATTGAATAAATAATACAGTACTAAAATAGAACTTATTCTAAAACAAAAATACAAAAACAACCCCGTTATTTGTTAAAAGTCTTTTAGTACACTGCTGAGACGTTTCATTTTCTCTTCCATGATTCTCTTGTTAGTTTCTGTCTCCTCCAGGAGCTGCCGCATCTCCTCCTCCACTTCAAATACCTGAGGAAGAAGCACAGACAGACAACATCAGCAGCAGAAACACAAACTGCTTTTCAAAACATTTGTATGTTAACTAGTATTTTATTAACCATGTCTTGATGGGTAAAATGCAATTAAAACCAGGCTATGACCAGAGCACACATTGGCAACATATGACCAGAGGGCCAGAACTGGTCGCTGAACCATCTCAACCCAGCCCTGGGTGTCTTAAAAGGACAAATAAACAATCCAACAAAAAAAGGAAATGGCATATTTTATGTATCAATTTTATCTATTATGTATATTTTATGTTGAGATGATTAAGTCTAATACATCTGTAAATGGTAAATGGCCTGTATAGTGCTTTACTTAGTCCCTATGGACCCCAAAGCGCTTTACACTATATTCAGTGACCGACCCATTCACACACACATTCACACACTGGTGATGGCAAGCTACATTGCAGCCACATCCCAAGGACACAACGACCGAGACTGTCCGGGGCTCGAAACGGCAACCTTCTGATTACAAGACGAACTGCCAACTCTTGAGCCACAATTGCCCCCAATAATACCATTCAGTAAGACTCCAAATGAATGTGTGCCACACAAACAAAGCTTTTCTGTGCACTACAGCACTTTTTACTCATATTTTTCTGGGGGGGTGTCAAGATTTACTTTATTGTCATTCAGCACTACTTCAAAGATGTAATGCAGAACAAAACTATGTTGCACAAGCTCACTTCTTGGTTTTTGGACTGAGGTCCCATTCTTATTTGTAATGTGTACAAAAATCTGTGGACTATCATTCAATGCTGTGTGTACCACGTTTACATCAAAGTGCAGCACTTTACTTACTTTATGTTAGACAACATAGCCCTCTGAAGAAAACCCACCCCTTGACTGGAGGTATGACAAAAGAAAACATGCTTTACTTTAAAACATTTTCCTCGTCATTATTTTTTAATCTAACGTTGTCACAGTCACTTTTATTTTGACCAGAAAAAGTGATGAATGTCATCAACTGTTGCATAACAACAAACCGTTACAGTATGAGAAGAATTTCAGTTTTTCAGTGACTGAATCTTCCCCATAATTTATAATGAATTATGAATCCAACAGTGAAGCAAGCGACTAAAGTCTGTTACGAAATGCTTCCGTTGCAGCCTCTCTTACACCTTATTTTTGAACTGTCACAGAGGAGGCAAACCAACGCTTGCGTTCCCCTTTCTCATACCAAGACATACCAGTTTCTTTCTTCCACTTTGGAGAAAAAAACATTTGTGGGAAAGCTGCCCACATTTTACCTTCTGATTGGCCTCTTCTATCTTTTGGTGTTTTTCATTAGCAAGTCCCAGAAGCTCAGCTTGATGGGCAGCCTGGACGGACTCCAGCTGTCGACGGAAAGCATCGTCCACGCAGTGTAATTTCTCTAGTGCAGCTCTGCGGAACAGACCAACACAAACGTGACAGGTTGCGTAAGGAGTGGTACTTTGGATGCTCTCCAAATGCTGCCTTGGGAAAAATACATGTCTGCGTTTTTGATGGTGAAGGGCCACAGGTATAAAGTACTAACACAGGAAGTGCAGCCTTATGTGATCATTTATTTACAACAAAAGCATTCACCTTGCCTTGCTTTATGGGGAAAAGACTCAAACACTTTCCTAATCCTGATATGACATCTGAGACTTTTTAAGTACCATAACGTTACAGTTTCATAAGGGCTTTGTTAAAAACTACTTCTTACTGGTGCAAAATCTACAAAGCTATATATCATCTTTCTTCTGAGTTCTTCCCAGCAGGCAGGCAAACATCAAACACACAACAATCAATGATAGAAACCAAACAACAGCACTCTAGACACAAAGAAAGGCACATAAAATGCATTTCAACATGCCTGACCCAAGAGAATGAACCAGCAGCAGTGCAAAAGTATCACTGAAAGTCCCTGATAAGGGCAGTCTCTGAACAACCGGGAGAGAATAACTTGATATTTAACATACCTGTGTGCTTCTGTTGCCTTTTCTCTTTCTTCCAGCAGCAAGCACTCCCTGGAATCAAAGTTCTCCTTCATACGCTTCACCTGGCTCTCCAGCCGAGTGAGCAAGTCTGCCTTCTCCTGCCACTTCTTAGTGGATTCACTAAAAAGATGAAAGACACAAAGCATAAAACATACTGGTTTAGAAACAGCTTAAAGCTTTAATGTCTGATCATCTTCGGGTCAGTAGCACCACTAACATTGGAACTTGTTTGATTTAAACACAATTGTTACCCTAAAATGTCAGAAAGTACTCTGCCTAAAGCAGGCCCTTTTCCTTTTTGTGGTTATGCTGGGGTACTTGCCTGTAAACTCTTTTGACCTGCTCGAGCTCTGCCTCCTTGTCTTCCAGCTGCTGCTTCAGTTCCTCCTTGCGCAGGCTCAGATGTTCCACTCGCTCTTTCAGTTCAGCCTGCTGGGTTGTTTCCTCCTCCAGCTGCTCTTGAAGCCTCTTCTGAGCCTTTGCTGCCTCCTCCTTCAGCCTTCGGATCTGATCATCACGCTCCTGCAAGGACTACAAAGCAGTGACTGATAATGAGAAACTGCATGATAATATGAATAAATGCATAAATGATTACAAAGCACAACAATGACGGTTAAAACACAAAAGTTTTGTTTTGTTGTTGTTTAGCTTGGAGTTTGAGCCCTCTGGCTTGAGTAAAACAAGTTCTCAACCTACCTCTTTGAGTCTGCGAATGGTTTCTGTCTGGTCGTCCATGATTTTGGCTTTGATTCTAAGAGTATCATTGTCCTTCTCATTCTGTTTCCTTTGAGCCTCCAACTCAGCACTCAGCACCTCTATCCTGGCCTCTAAACGACCACGGTCCTGAGCCAAAGACGCTCCTGGAAAAGAATAACCCATCAAAATGTCGCTTTAACTCTCTATGTAAACACATGTGGAAGACAAACGTTAAGAGGGATATAAAAAAGAAAGCTGGCCCGGTGTTTTCTAATTGTGCATCTGGGCTATAACCACTAGATGGCAGACTTTTACCTGATAAAAATGTAAATCAGCACGTACTGTATTGAGCCTCTTTTTAAATTACCTCTAAGGTGGAAATCTCCAAAATTTTACGAGTTAAGCACAAGTCAGTGCATTAGATTGGCTCCAGGGAGGACCCGCACCACTGATTGCCAATAAACAGCTAAAACTGCATTATCAGCTTTTTCTGTGCACTGCAGGGCAGACTCAAGGTGCAAAACAAGTACTCTCCTGAATTTTTCCCACCTTGCTGAGCGAGCTCCTGGCCCCAAATCTTCCTCTCTACCTTGAGGCCGTCTATCACCGACTCCTGAGCCATGAGCTGAGACAACACTCTAGCCTTATCTTTCTTAAGCAACTCTAGCTGCAGGCCAAGACGCCGGTCCTGTCCTACCTCTGCTTCCAAGGAATGCAGACGGCTCTGGCAGAGAGAGACAGACAGTATTAATGATCAATGGCCATCTGTCATGGATGGCAGATGGGAAGGCAGCTGGACCATTCAGTATTCATGATGTCTCAAAGTAGTCAGTCTCCTACAGGACCAGGGTTAACATGTTTTTGAAAAGGCAGTGACTGATGAATCTGTGCCCATGCTATCTCACATGAAGTCATATTTCAATATTTTAAATCCTGCAATCTGGGCTCAAATCCAGTTGAAATGCTGGAATAAAAATCACCCACATCTCCCTCTCTTACTGCAATGCTGCACACCTTTAGATCAGTGACAGCGTCTCTCTTGGCTTTGATGAGCTCAGAGATGCGGCTCTTCTGTTCTTTGACCATAGCAGTGAGCTCCTGCACTAGAGAGCCTGATTTCCTCTCCCTCTCTTGGGACTGGGCCAGGGTTGCCTTGAGTTCCATCAGCTCTGCAGTCATCTGATCACACGCCTCCTTTACCTACAGAAAAAAGTGAGAGTGTGGAACTGAATGTTAATAAGAAATCTTGGGAGTTAACCAAAGCGTAGGTCCGAGCATTACCTGACACTTTAATCGGTCAGAACAGTTTCAGAGCCATGGCTTTACAGAAACACGTGCCCCGCAATATCTTTTTCACACTTTTCTCAAAGGTCACAAGTTTGGGTGACTAAGAGCAGAAATTTGTGCAAGCAGTAGCAATCAAAAATGAGATTACATTTTTGAACATTCTGAATTGATTCGAGCCCAATCCTTTTGTAAGCTTCTGTCCATGTGGCAATCAAAGACTACTTGTCCAGAGGCAAAATATCCTAATTCAATACCAGTTTTCCCCATCGTGCTGAAAAACCCCCATCAGCCAAGTCTCTCCCAACTGGGTGAAATCAAGTTCAATCATTTCACTTTTTAGTGTTCAAAGTAATCATTTATCAGCTGGACTGCTCAGAGATTGTAGTGTAAAATTCAGGGCAACATTACAGTGATTATAGGCCATCTGGATGGCAGGGGTCCATCTTTTAGCAGACCTCAGAGAAGCGAGCAGCCTCAATGGTTAGCGCCATGCGGAACTCGTCCTCCAGAGCAGTGTACTGTTTCCTGCCCTCTGCCAGCTTCTCCTGCAGCTCCGCCTCCCTGTGGCTGTGCCTTTCTTCCACTGATGCCACTTCCTTCGCCACAGCATCATGAAAATCTGCCCCACCGGGTTGTAACCGCAACTCTAGTTGTTTTCTGTAGGAAGAATGAAGCAAACGAGGATAAACGCCTCTTTAAATGGAGACTGTGTCCTCAACAGAAACTCTAAAGGCATGTAACTGCTTATTGTAATCTGTTTTTGCATTTGCATCTTTTTTTGCATTTGCATCCAATATTTAATTTAGATGCAAATTTCTAAATTAAACAACCTTAGATATTAGAACCCCTTGAAACTTGGCATTAAATCGGGTACCTTGGGGGATTCATGACAAATAAGCAATAATAAAACTTTTCCAGATTTCTAAGCATTTTAGAATATTTCAAAATTTATGAGAAAATGTTGCATTTATCTAGGATCACACTGCTCATCAGAAGCAACTCTTTTACAGAAATGGTTTCCATGGCATCTAAAGATGAACTTTATATTTAGCAGGGGTTCTTCTTCTTAGATGTACCTGTGCTCTTGTTCCCTGGCTGCCAGCAGTTCATGCAGCTGCTGCAGTTTGTCTTTGTGCTGTCGTACTGACGCTCTCTGGATGTCCAACTCTCTCTTCAGAGCTGCTGCCTTGTTCTGCAGCTCCTGTTGCCTTTTTATCTGAGGAAGGTCAGCACATGTTTTATACCAGCCTGTCAGAGCTGAATGACCTCTCTGTACTGAATCCTTTTATCTATCTGAATGTATTCACTCCAGGCTGGATCAGTGAACTAATGCGTCGTTACAATCAAAAATTAGAGCGATAAGGGGAGCTCAGCGGCAGGTAATCGAATGTAGCAGAAGCAGTGTGATAAACTTGCTTTGATGGGAGAAAAACTGTATGTCGAGCATCGATTAGCACCGCCTGACTGAATATACCTTATCTTTATCAACATGATTTGTTCTAGGGGAAATAATCAGAATCAGAATCAGAATGGGGTTTATTGCCAGATGTTGAGGTTTACAACATTAGGAAATTGCTGAAATTTATTGAAATAAGCGAACATCTGTACCTCTTCAGCCTGCTGGTGAGCCCTAAGCGCCTCTCCGTGGGAAACGCTTTCCTCCAGTCTATGCAGTGCAGTTTTGTGCTGCTCCTCACAGCTGCGGGCCTGCTCCAGCTGCTGGGTTAGGGATCGACACCTCCCCTCCAGCTCCTCAACACGAGCCTGCAGCTCAGAGTGCCCCGATCGCTCTTTCAGCAGCAATTCTTTCAGTCTGGACGGGGAGAAAAATACGATAAGGGTGTCCAAGGGAAGCCGCGGTAATACCCTGAATTTCTCTTTTCACTTTATATAGAAATTGGTACCAGAAAGCACTCCCCAATTCTGTGATGCCCTTGGCTGTCCTTCCATAGTGTCAAATATGTGATAGCTTTTGAAATTGAAGAACTCTAACGCTATAGTATAGTCAAAATCTTATCTCATGGGAGAGACAATGGAAGTAGAAATGGAAATGAGGCACACAGGGGACAACTAAGAAACTATAAAACAGTAGAAGCAGCTCACGCACAGTAGTCCACTATTAAAATGTGCTTTGATGAGTCACTGTAATCTGTCTCTCGCTGAGCATGGACGGCAACAGTAACAGCCGTGTTCAGTGTCATTAGAAAGTGACAGTTAAGATTGATTTGTGTAATACTGCTGACATATGCGCGTCATCGGGCCTCTAATTACAACCATAATGCAGATTTATCTAAGCAGGATGTGGTGCCAGCGAAGACCGTACAGAGCAGAAGTAAAATGGCCTTGTGGCAGCAGAGATAGGAATATTTAATCAAAGCCTCTGGAAATTTAAACGTTAGGTATATAATCAGGATGGCTGCGTCGCTTAATGATCTTTATACTAAATAGCTTTATTATCGCAGACAACTGCAGGCATACTTGAAAGGTTTTTGGTGTAATGGAGCCAAAATGTGAGCATGATTTCTAAAGAGACTATGGCACCGTGATAGTGAGACATTTTAATGGTGGTATAGATACTCATTGTTCAACAATGAGACACGCAGCAGGCCTTGGTCTCAAGAGAGCCAATACAAAAGATGAAGAGAGTAGAAACAGATGAGGATCCATTATGAAGCTGACAACTAAAATCCACAGAGAAGAGATCAATTATCGCTTTTTTTACCAGCATGATATCTGCTTTAGAGCTGCCTAACAGATTCAAGTGGAGGTTTGTGATGAGAGGCGTCCACGGTAAATGTGCCTCCCTCTTACCTGTCTGTAGTGTGCAGGGCCATGCTCTGAAGGTCCTTTTCCTCGCTGACCTTGGTCTGCAGGCACTTGAGCTCCTCTGTTAGCTTTCTCACAGCTTGTTCTGCCTTCCAGCGTCTTTCCCGTTCCTGGTCACGCTCCTCCACAATCGTCTGAGCAGAACACATACACAAAGCATGAATTCCCAGAGTAAACACACACTGAACGCTTAAAAGAAAAAAAAAAGTCATTATTTTTTCTTTAAGTTGAAATACCAATTTATTCTTACAGCTCAAGTGCTTTTTACAGTTTTATTTAAAGCATCTCGTTGTTTTTGTAGGAACAATGAAAGCAACATTGAGGATTTTTACCCTCCTGTATAAACAAGTGAGTACTCCTCAAAAAATATTATTAGGAATAAAAGATATTTCCACCATTTTTCTCTCGTGTTACATCTGCTTTGAGGATAAATCCAATATTAGAAATTACTGCATGGGATATGTGCCAGAAACAAAAGCCTGTGCTGTCCAAAAAAACATTAAAGAACAACTACCATCTGCCAATAAACATGGAGGACATGACACTGCTTTTTTTTTTGTTGCTTTTTAAAAAAAAAAAAATGCTCTGAACGGGCAGATCAAATAAAAGAGTTGTTTGGCCACAGTGGCAGCAGATATTATCGATGCATATGAATCACAGTTTTTCAGGAAGAGACCCTGAAAGAGTCTGTGAATTATGACTGTAGAAATATTATGACTGGTGTTGCTTTGTTGCCTCAGGATTGGGGAGTTTGCAGGAATTGATTGAACTGTGAATTCTGCTTGAAGATAACAGACGAGCATTTGTCCAAACGTTGAAGTAAAAGTGGACCCGTCAGCAGGATAAAGAATGGCAGACAAAGAACAAGAAGCACAGATTTAAATCATTTCAGATGTTGGGGGCATTTGAAGCACACAGTATAAGTATGACAAATCATTAATCTCTTGCAATAGAATGAATTTTGCATGGAGGTTGTCAAATAATATCAGCAAACTAATGTAAGAGACTTGTAGAGAACTACATGAAATGCCTACAAGAAGTTTGTTCTGTTACTTTGACAGAAGAATGTTGGATCTGTTGATATTTTTGTTGAATAAATGATTGAAAAAATAGAAACTTTCTTTGTGGAAAGGAAACGAATGTTTTCTTATCACAACAAAAAGCCAAGAGTTTCATTAAATGTACTGAAATTAAATAACCAAACAGATGATGGACTACTGGCTTGAACTCTATTTTGCGCATAATTTAACAAAGTTACCACAAAGAAGTTATTGACATCACAAAGATAAAGTCAATGTTACTGAAACAAAGCTCTCAGAAACAAAGAGCAAAACATGAAAAACCTTCTGTTTACTGTGGTCCTATTTCTGCTGTCACCTTCTAAAAGCATTATCCATTTATTCTATTCCTGCATTTTTTTATTTACACAAATGTTTCTGCAAACACACCAATTTACTCTCTTTTTGAATGGGGACAGAACCGTTTCTATTTTACAGTCACTCAATAAAAACAGAAGCAGCTAGGTGACCCGTCCATCGTGTACCCTGTAGGTTTCCTCCTCTTCAGTGGATCTGGTTTTCATATCGCCTGAGGCCTTAGCTGCTCTCAAAGGTCCTTTCCTTGTTGGCTTCACTGCCTCTGCACTCCCTGTGCTACCAGCCTTCGTCCTGGATCCAACGGCAGACTTTGAAACCCTCCGTTTATGATTCTCCTGATCGCTGCACATAAAACAAATCACAAGTATTAAACTGGCTGTAAAATAGATTCTAAACAACCCTCCAGCTAATGTCTGGCTAAACAAAGGTCAAAGCAGAAGATTTACTGAGTTTTATAGGGAAGCAAAGTCTGAACAACTTTGAATTTTGAAGTAATATTTCAAAGTAACCTTTTTTTGATGAGGGCTATTGTGAGATTACTTAAGTTAAATTTCTGAATCTTAAGCACATGTCATTAGTGGATGATGAAGTAAGATGAGGGGGTTGACCAGAGAAGCGTGGCCATTAATCATGCGAGTGAGCTGCCGGCGGTAATTTCTAACAGAGAGGAGAAACGTCTATAACATATCATCTCTCTGAGGAAAATTTATCACCCCCTCTCAAGTGGGAGGTAAAAGGATTTTCCCTAATCAAGATACCTGATAATATTAAGTTGATGCATGATGAACAATATGGAAAAACCCATTGCTGCATATTGTTTGGTGAATGTATGAATGTGATTATCATTGCTTAGAGGTACACTCTCTGATTTTGATGTAGTGCCCACCAGTGCTGAAAATGTCTTCACATAGTTTAGGTTCATCAAGTTTTAGGCTTTGCTAAGTTGGATCTCAGCTGCTATAACAAAATCAGGGAGTCCAAATATAAACATGATGGCATTTCAAAGCAGCTAACATGACACCAGAAATCTCTTTTGGTGCAGAATCACCTCTCTGATCTCTTGGTCTCTTTGGTGGTTGTCGACGATGTTACGCTGTCATGGTATTTGGGAATTCTCGTTTGCCTCCTGTTTTCCTTCCCGCTGTCATATTCACTTTCTGAAGTGCGGTCTGTGTCCCGCTTGGCTTTCCGTACCATCATCACAGAATGGGCAGATCTTCTGGATTTATTATCTGCAGGGTTCTGGGTAAATAACAAAGAAATACTTAAAGGTTTTTTTTGTCACCCCCCGGTTCCTTATATTTTTCTAGGAAATATAAAAAAGTGGGAAATAGGTGCACCAACATCAGTTAACACAAATGGCACATAAGGCAAAAACAGAGTTTTTACAGTTTGAAGCTGTGATCAGACTCTTTTCAGATGGTGGATCAAATATGAATATACTTTTTTGGGGACAAGATCCCCAACATCAGTGGCCGAAATCCTGCCCGAAACCATGATAGAGCCTCCACTGTGTTCAACAGATAGGCTACTTACAGCTGGGAGGGGTAAAAATGACAAGAAAGCCTGGCTCATTATAAGCAAAATATAAAGAGCAGAGGGGTGATTTAGGAGTTTTGCACACTACTTTATTTGGGGATAAATCACCATTTAAGAGCCAAATGTGCAAAAATTAATTTATGTAAAGATGACTTCAAAATATCGCCATGAATAATTTATATTGAACAAATAACTTCAAAGTGCAGTAGATTAAGAGAACATCAATTACATTAACATTTAGTACAACTTTTTCTTTCCCACCTTTTCCTACTATCATTATTTTTAAAAAAGCCAAAAAGCAAAAGAAAAAAAAACAACAAGGCACATATGCGCAAAAAATTGATCTTCAAAAAGGTGTACACCTGCTGGATGAGCTGGGACATCTGGTGCTCCAGTTTCCTGATGCGCTCTTCATTAACGGGGTCTCCTTTATCAGTCACAGTGGAGCGAACCGGCTGTGTGCGCGGAGGTTCTGGTTGTGTGACTGGGTCTGTGATTACTTCTGAGGTAGCACCTCTCTGACGAAACTGGGTCAGCAGCTGGTCAATGCGGGGTGTGGTGAGAGGAGCATCGCCTCTGACCTGCAAAGGAAACTTTCACTTTTATTTCAGAGTTTCCAAATGCAAAAGTGTGGTTTCGAATTATAATGTATTTACAGGACTTCATTGCAGAGACAGAAAAGAGTTAATAACAGCAAGAAAAATGGCTTCTACTGCAGTTTGTTTTCCTGTAGAAAAACAGACAGAAACTGCCATCTGGTGCAATGAATATGCAAAGTAGTATATTGTAAAGCAACCAAACTTTCATCATCCCAGTATACATAAATTCATTATGTTCCAATAATTCAGTGACAACCGGGAAATCTATTTGGCTCGATGATATTCCTCGTTGCAGCGAAGCAGACCTACATAATTAGGTCTTCTATAAGCAAAGCTGTGTAATTATGATATTTTGTCTTAGGTTAATACAAAGTGTTTGTGTGAGGTTTCTCCGGGTGAACCGATTTCCTCCGACGGTACAAAGAGGTGCATTTATTGTTGACTTTAAATTGGACAAAGGTAAAGATGTGAATGGTTGTCTGTGTGTTCTCTGATGGACTGGTGACCTGTACACTGCATCCTGCCCTACGACAGCTGATGGGATAGATGGAATTTGTGTTTTTGCATAACTAACCACCCTCTACTCTTCTGTAAATAGTACGTGCTTTATTTATTAAATTTTTTCTGTGCTTATTAATCTATTATTATATTTTATTTATTTATTTGTGTGTAGTGAACCCGAAAAGTAAGAACCTCATTGCTCAACATACCCACAGTTATTTGTGGTGTGTATGACAATAAAATTCTCGGTTCTTCTTTCTTTTGTATCAGGAGCGCAGGATTTTGATATGCTGCCTATCAGGCAGTTGAGCATCACTCATACAATAAGTGGAAACTGTTCTACAACTTTCTTGTTCTCGTGCGTCTCACATTCTGTTGCGTTATGAAAGCTGTAAATTAATTGTTGGGAAATAACTTTATGTTTGTGTCAGTTGCAAAAAAGCAAACACATGGCGAGAGACTTTCCGGTCAAATAAAACAGGATTTAATAACAAAAGTCCCTAAAGCATGGTGAGTATATCTAAACAAATAAAAGAACTACACTGGAATTGATAGTAGCTTAGCATAAAAAATTACCGGTTCATTGTGACTTGTGTCAGATGAGAGTAGAAGGTCCACGTAATCTTCTAGACCGGGGATATCACAGAGACTACTGAGACTTTGAGGTGATCGGTTTCCCAGTCGGTTTAGGCCATCCAGAACAGAGACCTGCGGCAGTGACCGCAAAACAATCTCCCTGTAACCTGCAGTAAGATAGGAACGCAGGTGTATCAGAGAAACCTGTCGAGGCTAGAGCTGCCTGATTGCCATGAGTCTCTTATTCAGTAATGTCACATCAGTGGTGCATATGACCTTCATGAAAGATCAAATAATTCATTCTGAATGAATAACCTTTGTGTGTCACCTTCATATGCACTACTGATGTACCCTATTTAATAGGTAGTGAGCACAACTTATGCAAGTATATCTACACATACAGACAGCAAGAGTTGCAAGAGTGCCTTCTCGTATTTAACAACATGAAAAGAGACGCCTTCAACAACTAGTGCTGTGAATTAATCATTAACTGGAAGATATGGATAATGGGTGCAAAGGATCACTGAAAAGCTTTTTACATTAATTTAACTGCAGCCAATCCAATTAATGAAGAAGCCAAATATAAGATAAACAAAGAGATTAAAAGATCACAGTCATTACTAATAGCGGCTGTCAGTTTGACTGATATTCACTGGACTTTCATTACAGGGGGAGTTTTAAATCAGTTATTCTGCAAAATTGGAAAAAATATCCTCTAAAACTGCTGTTCATAGCTGATATGCTGGGTGCTATTATTAAAGTTTGATCCAACTGCAGTTGGAAAATATGAATTAAATTGTTTATCTTTTTTATATATATATAATTTATGTATCGACCTATTTTTTTCTGTAATTGGATAACGTACAACAAACTTTTGCTTTTTGCAAATTCAGCGAACTGACATACTCGCATTTGATGCGGAAATGCTCAAAATAAAGTGTAATCCAAAGAAGCGATCCTGGAAGACCTGGAACAAAGTTACAATTCCAACTTTTCATCTTTTCATCTCCTCTCACCCCTGCCATCAGAGACCCTGGCCTTGTTACCACAGCCAGTCTGCAGTAAACATCACATCATAGTCTTTGGTTCACCACAACAGGAAACCTCATTAGTGCTTATCTCCATCAATAAAGCCAAAATATCATACCCCCTGGAGTCCCATCTGCACTCTAGTCTTCCTTCTTACAAAACTACGCACAAATCTGAAGTTAGCCTAACTCTGCCCAGGAGCACACAACAGAGACACAACCATAAAGCACAACTAACAGAGTATTATTACAAAATGAACATCTTACAATAATAATAATAACAATAATAATCTTTCATAGTAGCTGATGTGATGATTTCTCACTGACTTCTGAGATTAGATGGTTGCCATTCCATTTAAGTGCCCTCCATTATGTTTCCTGGGATTTTTCCATTCCTTCAGTGTGTTATAGGACTTTGTTGGTACATGTTAAATGTCTGCAAAGTGTCAAAGGGAGTTTTTCTTCCCCTATTCTTCTGAATTTATATCCATTCTTTGCTACTTAGCAAACACCTTGTTGACAGTCCAGTCTTTCATCTACATCATTATGTGATACATGCAAAATGCCTGACAAAAGGTGAATTTGGGATGTTCTTAAACAAAGAATGAACAGCTACCAAGCAGCTTGCCAGATGCTTTTCTTACTCAAAACAATGACCTAAGGCGTTAGGAGAGACTGGACTTCTTTGTCCAAGGTGTATTTGATGTCCTATCCACTCTAGAAAACCTCGCCACAGAGAGACACCTCCCTGCCCTCTTTGCTCTGGAAGGTGTTCCAACGAGCATCTTTTCAATAGCTGTCCAAAAGCCTTTAGAGGCAAGCACTATTGCTGGTGCCATGACCAGGTCTTCAAGGTAAATGCTTTTAGAAACACCAGATGCAACCATCTGGCAATGACTATCACCTTTATAAGAATTGGAGAGAAATCTCGCCCCTAAGCTGAAACTACCGCCTTGGTTAAGCAGCCGAAGTTCTCAGTCCAGATTATAATATCAAAACTGCAGCCAGACGTGACCACTGTGTCCACATTCACCAAGGAAGTGATTATGCTGGAAATAATAGTACTCTGGGAACATCATATGGATGAGGAAATTGAAAGCATGTCAAGTTAATGCGTGCCGAAGGAAAGGCAGGTGATCCCGCTGACAAAAGGAGGACCATTAAATCAGCTGCCAAAACCACAGAGAGAGCAACTATGTGGCTTTCAATTACGAGGGTGGATTTATGGACAATTCCTTGTGGGACACAAGCTGGGATCAGACCAACCTCAACTAGCTCACCCCACTGTTGTAACACCTGAAAAAGCACCTACAAAAGCTTCCACAAGATATGTTTCATCTAGCTAACTAACATACACTTGGACAACAATGACAACACAGCATTTGTAGATATTTAAAACTTTAAATTTGATACTGAATGTATGCAATATGAGTAAGCTAATTTAGTCTGAATTACAGACTACAGTTTTATCACTACTTAAGGGACAAATTTACTTTGCAACAGTGAGCTCCTATTGGCAAAATAAGTCCCAAAGTCATTTCCTGTATACTGCTGGTTCCATTAAAAAACACATACACACACACGCAAACATTTTTTTAAATGCAAAAAAGACTGAACAAATTGCGTAAAAAATAAATATATGGAAGACTGGTATATTTTTCCGCTTGAGGAGCAAGTCTCACACGCACCATTAGGGCGCTGCTCTAATATAGCCATTTACATTGATGTCAGTGAAAACGTATTGCTGCACTTGCTGGGCGTATGTTATTACACATTCAGTATAGCTACAGGTTCATACTAAAAATGAAAGGAACAGAAACAAATGAATTCAGAGGGAAACAGCTCAAATATACAAGTACAATGACTTTCAATGCTGAGCTAATGCCCTTTTAGATAAACCATGTTTTCAATGCGTTGTGTTTTAATGAAAATTCCATCCCAACAAACATAAGCCTTCTTGTTTGGTTCTCCTACATCAGGCCAGTGCATTTACACATCTGATAGGTCAACATGTACAGCTATCACATCAATCAGCTGCTTGATACAACTGCACTCCAATACAGTAGTGGCTCTATCAGCTGAAGTGTCTGCTGGCCTTGTGGTTCAGATAAGATATTGAATACATATCACAAAGCTTCTGGCTTGTTTGTTGCTTCCGTTCTCTCTGCATTTTAAATCTGTATTTCTACAATCACTGTTCACCCTCTGAATATCGTTAAGTACCAGTTTTTTGTTATAGATGTGAACAGGGCTCCTGTCTATGAGTGTTAAGGTTTCCTACCTGGTGACCTACAGACAGGGTTGTCTCTGCCATCCTGACTTAAAGTCACCTCTCTTAACCCTTGTATTCCCAGAAGGCACTGCAGGAGGTGATCAATGCTGTCCAGGTAGTTGCTATGGAGACTGAGGTGTTTCAGCTTGTACTCCGTGCCATGGAGATACAACAAGCCTAATGAAGGCATGAAGAATTGACAGCATTGAAGCATCATTCACTTGTTAGCATTCTCATTTGGGTGCAGAAAAAGAAAACACTGTTCAGGCAAAATTCAACTCACCGCTGAGATCATTTATCTGATTGTAGGACAAGTTTAATCTCGTTAAATTCACAAGCCCATTCAGTGCTGGAGTGAAGGGAGAGGACATTAACAACTGAGTGATTTTACAGCTCATAGAGCAGTGACAGCAATGTCAGGGTAAACACAAGATCCACTAATAAAGAATTATTACTTGGAGAACTCACAGAGAGCAGAGGCATTTATTATCTCTGTTAAATGGTGACTAAAGACTCACCTTCAACCTTGGTGATTAAGTTGCAGGATAAATTTAAAGTCCTCAGGGAAGTGAGGGAACTCAGACCCTCAATCTTAGAAATGCAATTGGAGGAAAGGTCTAAGTGTCGCAGGTGCCAAGCTGAGGTCAGGCCCTCGATCCTCGGGATGTGATTGCAGTGCAGATTAAGTGACGCTACAGTGGGTATCAGGGGAATATCTAGCAAGCTAGAAAGAGGGCAACAAGGTCAGATTCACAGCGGAAGGTAAAACTTTGTGCAAATAAGTACATGTTCTGAAGGTAAATGTGTACCAACTAATGACTATTATAACAATAACAATAAATTTGTTAATTTATTTAATCAATTGCTTAACAGTTTACTTCAAATGATGTAAAATCTCCTCTGAAAATTCTAAAAACTTAATCCAAGTGTTTAAAACTTAGAGGGTATTCAGTTTTCAATGACATTAAAGACAATTCTCATATTTTACTACAAAGAAAATATTCCTGATAAGCAACCTCTTGTGGACTACTAAAAACATGGCATTTATGCAAATACAGTTTCTGTTGCCTAAGTGTCTCTCAGTTGACTGATGATTCTACTTGTACTTCTACTATTCTCTCCATATTCACGAGTTATAGTCTTTACACAAACTGTGAGAACTGAAAAAGCAATCAAACATGAAATCAAACAGAATAACTGGCAAGTCCTGACGGCGAATAAATTAAGAAAAGTCAAGCCCTCTGGTTACAGCTTTTCAGCTAAGATAATGGGTTTCTGTTATTAAAATATTTTTGGGTTTGGATTTTCAGTCTGTCATACACCCATCAGTCACTGTATTAGTTACACCTGTCCTACTGCTATTAAACACAAATATTTACTCAGCCAATCACATTCCAGTAGGGCTCGAGGAAATTGAGGATAGAGTTCATACAGGGTCACCAGACCTGAACAACAGAATATTGGAGATATGATGTGGATCTGTACATCTGCAACATTTCAATATGGACCAAAATATTAACAATGAATTGCCACAATGAATTAAGAGAAAATGCATCTTACCCTGCAATGAAAAGGTGTGCCTATTACAGTGACCAGAAAGTTCAAATTATATACAGAACATGGGAATTTAGAACTACTTTAAAACTGACAACCACATAGCCCTTTTTTATTTGCACTTGTTTTTCTGCATATTGCAAGACAGTAATATTGAATTCTTGGTAGTAAAGCTTTTGTCCACCTAACATACAGTCTTTTTAAAATCTGTATTCAGTAGATAATGAAGTAGATGACGCTAATAACCTATATAGGCCTTTTCCCCACAGTGCTTAACTTATCTAGGCTTTACTTTAAAGAAATAAAATATTTGTGTTACTTCATTTCGCAATTCAACATTATTTACAGCATTCTTTGTCTGCACTCGCAGGAATGTATCACCTTATTTTATCTTATCTAGAATCAGGTCTATGCAATTGAAGAATGGTACTGATGTCAACAAAATGTTATTCACACGTGTCATTCTCACAGCAATGAGTTATAGTTTACTTTGTATGGGGACTTATTGTTCCTTATAAACATCACGTTTATTAGCAGATTAAAATTGTAACGTAAAGCTCGTCAAGAAGTAGGTAAATATTCATGGCAGACTTAATCGGTTCGTCAGTGGTACATAGTAGTCCCTTATTGGCTGATGTAATGTAAATTTTGATACGTTAGTTGTGAATAGGTCACTTTACCTTGTTATGTTCTTGTCAATAAGACTCAGCTCCTTGCCTGCCATAACGACGACATGTAGCTGTCCCACCGCTACGCGTAAAGTCTGCTAACTAACAAAATAAACCAAGGAACCGCTACCGACATCAGGCTAAACACGTAGAAAACTCGCTAAAAAAAGTCGACGAACACATCCTCTGAACAATCCTGCTAAGTTACCCAGCAGGCTAGCCAAAGTTTAGCGACTACCGAGCGGCCTCAAAGGAGCCAAACTTATTATAGGCCATCAACAGAGAACAACTGCAACTTCTGGGAGAGCCCAAAAGCCTTTCGTACTTCATTTTCTAACAAAGTGTTGTAAATTTATTGTTCGTTGGAGTTCAGTTGAACTAACCGCTTCTCGTATCATACTTCCTGTTTACTAGACGTCGCTAACGGGCACATCCGGGACAGATTCTTTGCTCCGCCCACCTCTAGAAACGTAACATGTTCTCTTCACTCATTAGTACATTTCAATTTCAATTTTTAATCATCTTAACCTGCTGCACATCCTTTCAGCTTGATCCCTCTTCCTACCCAATCAATACAAGTCCTTTTCTCATTCCTTAGTGTCCTGTCTCAAATACAACTCGCTATATGCCTTTTCCTTTGCCTTCACCTCCTCGTTCTTCACCTACTTGACTATCCCACTTTTCCTTTGCTGACTTATTCTACCTTTGCCTTTGAATGCTTTACTGCACTTCCTGATTTCATCACCCAGGATGCATTAGAGTCACATCTTTAAATATTTCTGAAGTTTTATCAAAGAAGGAAAGCAAAGCTAAACTAAACTAAATCTGAAGCACTGGTGTTTGGCATGTCAGGGAATTAATCAGGAATGGTTCATAATATCACAGTGTACACTGTGATATTTGTAATACACTCAGTTAAAAGTGTAAATGAATAAAATAATACACGTGTGAGAAATTTCATACGCTTAATTATTTGAAAGTGATAAATGACAGCCAGAGTGAAATACACCAACTCTGACCATGTAAAACAAATAGAAGAACATAAAGCTGATGACAGTTGACAGTTTTTGCAGTTCTGGAATTATTCATGGAGCAATAATTTAAATACAGATTTCTCCTTTCATGCTTGCATCCCCAAAGTTATAATTAATAAAACTTCCTACATTAGCACCGTCCTTGACTTATAGCCCTGTGAAACAATGCTTTCTCTAAGTTGAGTATCTTCGCTCAACTATGGCTAATCACAGATGTATTATAAAGATCCTGACCCCTATTATAGTCATAATTTATCCAGCAGCTCTGCAGGCCGGTGATTGATTCAGTTCATCTCACAGTGAGCATTGTCCATATTAGAGACGCTGCATGACTGATCACTGTACTCACTGGCTGCTCGCCAGCAACGATAGAACCAATTATACCTGCAACCCAGCCAATGGCCCTCCTTAACCTGTGAAAATGATGATCTGGTGCAAATGAAGTGAGTGAATTAGAAATCCCATCTGTTGATGCTTCGGCACCTTATCTCTCATTGGCTGCAGTTTTCAAGGTCACTGTAATAAAAAAATTTCAAAAGACAGAGGGGAGGAATAATCTCAAAGCCAATTAGGAATCAGTACTAATGCACAAGGGTGCTGTAATTAAAGCCAACTGGAGAATTTTAGCATCATTCTGCACCTTTGTTTTCATCTTATTACTCCCATTTGGTTTGAAAATTGTTTGAGGCTGGCGTGAAAGGTTACAGAGAAGTAAAGCTTCAGGCTTTGGTACAAGCTTGGAAAAGGTTAATAAGAGTGCCTCCCTGATGCTTTGAGCTGAACACTGTCATTTTATTTCCATGCACAAAGTGAGTTTAGCAGGACATTAGGATATATTTTTAATCACATGGCTAGAGCTAAATATTGTTCTCACAACAGATGCTGATTTTTTTTGTTTTGCTTCAATCTTCAGAAATTATTGGAAAATATCCTTCTCAGTTAACAAAATCCTGACTACACATTGATAATTGAAGCAATTAAATAATTATATGGAAAGACCTCTCAATTCTCATGTTTAAGAAACTGGAAGAATGAAAAGATTATACCAGTTATACACTGTTAATTACTGGAAAAATCTTTTCAGTTGTAAATACACTAATTAGCCACATAACTAAAACCACTGACAGGTGAAGGGATTCATAAACTCGTATAGCACAATGACGCCTTCTTTAGGGAAACCTTGAGTCATGGCATCATATGGTTGTTACTTGGACATGCACCACTCAGCTAAACATTGGAATAAGAGTGCACAAGGTCTTGAGACTGATCAATCTGTCCATGAGCGATTCCTGAAATGTACTGAGATAAGTGTGTAATAAATTCATGAAGCATATAGATACAAAAATATGTGCTTTAAAGTTCTCTAATTCGGTGACTGTCTCTACCAAAGGTAAAACTACAGAATATCAACCTCATGGGGATCCTAGATTAAAAGTCAGCAGGCTTACCAACGTTATTAGGATTGGACCATACATATCTGCCGAGGTATTAAATCTGGACCGACAGATTTGAAAATGGCTTGAGAGTGGAGGACGAAGTTTTAGATGAGTCTTATAGAAACTTTCTAAATCCACTACTGGTGTCATAAGAAGTTAAGTGAAAGTTTCTGGATGGGAGAGTGGGGCAAGGTTAGCTGATCTAACACCTGTACCTATGCAACCCTACACACCTTTTGTTAACTGACCCTAAACTTTAATTAGCACCTTCCTTTTCATCTTTCTTTGAAAGGAAGAACCTTATGAATGAAGCATTTGTTTTTCACAGGTTATTGTGTCCAAGGTTTTTGTAGAGTTACGAGTTATATCAGGTTTGTCAAATGCTTTTTTTAAATCTCAGGTTATAAAGTTCTATATTTTCATAACATGTATCTGCATTATTAAAAAGTTTATCATTAGTTTCTAGACTAAATATTTTATTTATTTATTTAATATTGGCTGTGGGGCAAAATGAGCTCGAGGCTTAGGGGTCAGTTTAGTCAGTGGTTTATCTAACAGCAAGACAAATAAGTGGTCTTAAAATTTATGCGGCATCAAAAAGATGAATAGATCATAATAACTACATTGGATAGTTGCTTGTGCCACATAAGAAAATAAGATAGACACAATGCACCCTTTTTGTCAACACTCATCAGTTCTAGTATTTTTCTTTTTTATTCTTCATTTTGAACAACGATACCTTCAAAACATGTGACGAGCGAGTCTTTATGTCTCTGCCTCCAAAGTTTGCTATTATAAAAATATTTGCAGCATTTTATTCCATGTTGAGAAACATGCAGACAGCTGCATGTTTCTCAGCTGCAATGTTTCTCAGCTAAACATGCAGCTGTCTGTATAAACTGAAAGTAGAAAGAAAATCATCTCCATCTTCTCACGATGTTGAAAAGCATGAAAAAGGTATTCAATTTAAGACTTCAGTGTTTGTTTGTTTTTCTTAAGAGTTGGTAATGCATATTTGTTGTATGTATTACAATGAATAGGGAGGGAGAGCGAGGCTGGGCTTCTCTGCTTAGGCTGTTGCCCCCGCGACCCGGCACCGGATAAAGCAAAAGAAGATGGACGCAATTTTCCCTCTAAGCCGCGTGCGTGCGCAATTGCGCACTCCTGGCACAGTCTCTGTGCACAGAAAATCTGCGTTGCGCACAAAAAAAATACATGACACATGAAAAATTAGAGGGAACATTGGATGGATGGATGGATGGATGGTATTCCATTTTTAAAATTAGAATACAAATTTTTGGTCACAAACTTGAGTTGTCATATACATCTGTGAGTTTATGTGCACAACAGTATGCTCATGTACACACATGAAGAATTTGACCTTTGTTCCTTAAATATATGGCATTGTTTCTGACTGATATGCTGCTCGGAGTCTTTTGCTCCTTGCTTTTAAATCAAATGGCACTCTCGACATAAACACAAGCTACTACAGCCCAGCTGTCTTAGCTGAGGAAACAAAGGTACATTTGTTCCTTTTTCGTAAAATATTGTGATGATGTTACATTATATTAGGCAGTCAGTTGCCCACATTACACTGTAACTATCACCAGTTTGGTTATCTATTTTGAACACCTCAGCTGGAAAAAATTCTAAATGGTTTGTAGAGTTGGCCACAGGTCTGCATGTCAACGGGAGGTAGAAGATTGCTTCATATTTTGCTATATATAACGTTAGTGTTTCTAAAAAAAAATTCTTTATTAACAAAGTAAACTAAAAATACACTTTATCACATTTTATAGTTTTAAAATTGGATAACAACTGACTTGAACACAATATGAAATGATGTGTTTTCACTATAGGAACTTTGATTTTTGATAGGTTTACTAATCTGAAAGCTTTCTAAATTTTATTTTTGTAGTTTTCCATTTGTAGATAGTGCGATTCTCTGATGTGTATGTGTTTCTACCTGTGCTGATGCTAGCATGACTAAAGCTAGCTAAGTACCAGTTAAGCAAGGCAGAAGCATGAACTCATAAAATGAACAGAATCATAAGAATATAACATGACGAGCACCGCAAATGTAACAAAAATATGTTGACATCAAATGGTATGTTATTTGAAATCTATATTAAAAAATGACACATTGATTTTTTCCAATTTCTTTTATTTATTTATTTATTTATTTATTTATTTATTTATTTTTTACCAGTTGTCCAAATCAGTCTGTGATCGGCCTTAATGTCCCTGGAATCAAATTTATATACAACTAAATATGACTTGCAAATATGTTTTAAATGGATGATTTCTCATTTAATCACGAATCATCCAGTTACATATTTGGTGAGTCCTAAATTTGATGCCGCTGAACTTTTCAGTGGTTAGTTTTTAAAAAGCCCCCAAATCCCCTATGAGTAAGCACTTGGCAACAGTGGGGAGGAAAAACTCCTTTTCAATGGGGCGAAACCTCTGACAGAACCAGGCTTAGGAAGGGGTTGCCATATGTTGTGACCAAGTGGGGATCAAATGTTCACTGACAATTGTTTTTTTTGTTTTACACTCTCAGAATGAGAGAGGCATTGAGGCACCACCTTCTGCCCCCCGGCATCACTGCTGTGCCCCCTCCTTCTGACAGGAACTGTCTACAGAGCAGGTATGAGTGATGCCTGAGTGCACACACAAGTCATAAGTTCCTGGCTCTCACGGCTCCTCTGCAGAGGGTTTCCCTAAGAAGGGGGGCATTGCAGGGGGCGCCAGGGGACGGGGGGCTGTGCCAAGAACAGGAACTTCTGAGGTGTGTATGTCCTGGTGAGCCTCTACCTTTTACAGGTGGTTGCAGTCTGGATACAGACACTTCAAACCTCATCTGAGGACAAAAACTACAAGAACAACATAAAAATGGAGAAAACATACTTTCTAAACATGCAAGGTTTCAGGAGACGGCAGCACTGCAGAGGTGAAGACAGGCAGCTGTTTTAAATACACAAACACTTACATAGACACACACACACTCACAACAACAGAAGAGAAACAAAGAGAGAGAGAGAAAGTGGTTATCAAGCACATGAGGTGAGGACATGCAGCCTGGTGAGTCTGTCTGTCTGATTGTGAATTTCTTTGCAAAGTAAAAAGCTCACAAATATATTGTAAGAACAGGCTTTTTTTTTTTTTTAGTATATGCTGAATTAACAGTATAAAAGCTACTCTACCTGAATTTCACAAAAACATTAAATAAAATACAAGTTTTAAAGGAAAGGTTTTAATAAATGATTGTTTAAAAAAAAACTAACCAAAGTAGAAGACAACTGTTTAGTCGAAAAGTGTTAAACATTCAAGATATTCTCGCTCATAAAAACTTATTTCATAATGTAAACTAGGACATGTAGAAAACTTTCATACTTACTGAAAGATATTTATTAACACTATCTAATTACCAGCATATTTTTCTGAGTGTTACTGAATATGTGTAGGCAGTAGGACGTTGGTGGTTGCCTAGGGGACAGAATGTCAGCTATAGTTTGTTTTAAATTCAGTTTCATTGCTGAAACTAAGAATCAACAGGCTGTAGAGGGAGACTTTAATTGCATTCAAATCCAAGATGGAAAAATCTGTGCAGATTTTGCATATATTAACCATTCACTGGAATAATCCAAGTATACAAACTAAATATCACAGGAGAGCTTATGAGGCCACAAACATCGACGAGGTCCAGTTCAGAGACACAGGTTTAGCAGAAGTGAAGCCTAGAGGACAGCTGGCAGCTGCACACGTCTGTCAGTACCCACCTGTCACAAACAGCAGCCTTTTCATGCCTGACTCTGCATAACTGTAAGCGCTAAAAACTGTTAAATGATGAATAAAGAAATCATCATGTGCATAGTTGTTTTAAGGGAAAAATAAACTAAACCCACAATTTCATTTCAACATTATGAGTAAACTAATGCAGGTATGAGCATCAGGCCTATGCTGTTGTTGTCTCATACTGTTATGTCCCTTGCTGTTAGCTTGTTAGCTTTCCTGTTTCTTGCTTTTTGCCTGTTGTTCCCTCTGATTTTTTTGTCTTCCAGCTGTTATTATCCAGACTTTGAATTCGTTATTTAATTTGTTTGTAAGGTGCAGATTAAAAATTTAGATTTACTTTTTAAAAAAAATCAGCATTTTTGAGGGTTCAATTATCAATATTTAAATCCGCTCTAAAGAAAACTTAGTAACTGTTTTATTTAACAGTATCTTGATCGTGTTAGCGCACTGGTAAAGTTTCAAATGTTTGCATTATGCTGCAGTCACACAAGGGAAAACAGTGACTGGTGACCACGGCACAACCGTGCGCAATGAACTTGCGATCTTATTGGAAATGGTTGCTGAAAAACGTTGGTGTATCAAGAATTTAATAATATGCCAATAAGATGATTCCGTCTTTAAGGATGATATTGTATTTAATTGTCAGTTTGACCTCAATCTGGGATGATAAGATGATTCACTGAGATAAACCTGTGAAAATTGCAAATCTGTCTTTAAAACACACAGAAATTGAAATGAATTGCTTACATTCAGAGTCTAATCAGAACTCAGTTTTGAAACAAATAGTTGCAGCGTAGTTGCTGCAGAACAGTAGTTTATAATGACATAAGTGCACAGCAACCTTGTTTTAATAGGAATATACCCAGAAAAAAGACACTTGGAAACTAACTTAGATGAACCTCTTTTTGCAAAGAAACATGATACAGATGAGTTGCAATAATCGGCGTACATCGACTCAGACTGATTGCAACATGTCAACAATCTGCCTGCATTTCTACATTTAATGGGAAATATTTATAATTCAGAAGTCTGTCTGACAGCATTTGGAAACACTTCATCTCCCACTAGGTGACCTGTGCAATCGCCTTGTCAGACACATTGAATGCTCATCCCCACCCAGAGACTGTCCATGCAACACGGTCTCTGGGTGGGGATGAGCACTACTTTTCATCAGTTAGCAAATGCGAAAAAAATTAAATGCAATCGGCAGTCAAACTAGATGCAAGAAGTATATCTCGTCTTTCCTTAGCTTTAGGTCCATTTAAATAGAAAAAGAAACAATACATTTACAAAAAATGCGAGCTACACCACTCAGTTTTGGGGAGGAAGGACACAAGTTTATGTCAAAAAGGTTTATTATCCATGGCTGTACAACAGAGGCAAAGAAATGATCCTTGATAGCCACATTTTTAACATGCTGACAGCAAAAATTGTTGTCTTTAATTTTTTAAAATTGTAAACAGAAAGTAAAGAATTTCAAATACACGTTGTCATGTAGAACAAATTAAAAACATGAAATGCATTCAATACCATGTGGCGAGATTGTGAATAAATTACATACTGTACATTTGCTCAAAATGAATGAAAACAAAATGCAGAATTAATGAGTGTCAAAGAAAATATCTTACTGTTACATTCATATTTAGCTCTCTGCCAGCAATGCAGCTTTTCACAGTTTTCAATGCACAGAAACAGAAACAAACATCTGAGGTACAACAAAAGACAAATTTTCTTCTGGTAGATCACATAACTGTATTTTTATACACAATACAGACCACAATATAATAAGCACACAATATACTGTATTGTCTGTATTTTTCAGAACAGCAATCAGTCCGAGGGGAAATGACTGACTGCTGGTTGCGAAGATCTTGCAGTCGTCTGGAGAATATTCATACCCAGGATTTTGATGACGTATGCATCAGCAGTGGCATGTTCTAATGAGGCAAACAAGCAAAATACAAGTCTGACACACTCTTCCACTGCTGTCTGTCACTTCCTTTCCTTTAATGTCAAATGCACCTCCTTGATCAAGAAGATTTTGCTGGTATCTGTCCTCCCATCTTCTGTAATGCAAGCTTCATTATTCCCCAACTTGAAAGAAAAAAGAAAGTTATTATTTTTTCATCTCTCACAGCGACCTCATGTGAAAAAAGATAGCTGCAGGTTTAAATTTTCCTGTGAAGCTTGGAAACTCAAGAGGACCAACATTAAAATTTTCTAACGCTGCTGTTATTACCTGCAACCACTCAGATATCCACCAGAGGACAAGCAGTTCATTAAACCATCATCTTAACAATCTATCATGTTCAGACCGCCTGAGGAAGGAAAAGAAGAAAAAAAAAAGGAAAAACTTCCACTCGCAGGCACTTAAGGACAGCAGGGAGGAAATGTCAGCCAAGAGGCAAATTAAATCTCATAGCTATTTGTTCTTACAAAGAAAATCAGGGGAGATTTAAATGTCGTTTGACAGGAAATGCACATGAGAAAGAGTCATCTCTGCGGCTGTTCAGTCATCAGCGATCACTGCAGAGAAGCTGCTTTTCCTTTTGCCCCCAGATGCAGAGAATGACCCCACCTTTAGAAGAACATTTTGGAGGATTAAACTCCAAGGATGAGCAATGTTTCTTACTCTGTTACTCTTTTTAAAGCAGGAAGCGAAAGATCCTTCGAATTGCTTTCAACTGCTGGATGCTAAAATGTTTCTATGATTCTGTTTTTCATACGTTATTCCCAAAAATAAATTCAGTTTTGTGCAAAATGTGTGTTGTTAAACCAAGATTAAATACTGACCTTACTCAGTTGTCAATGTCCGATATGTGGTTCTCTATCTGCAGTAAAAGAAATAAGATTGCTTTAAATCAGTCAAGAATTAATTTTTATAACTAGGCAGCAACATAGCCTTCCCTTTCTAGCTCAATCCACAGTCATTAAAAAAATGAAACACTTCCAGTTCTAAGTCTGAAATACACATCAGTACATATTTAAAAAATTAACTGGTTCGCACAAGTTCTGTTATTCATTTAACAAAAACCATAGACGTGAAAAAATGGATCCATGCTGCATTTTATTAACAGTTCAAGCTGCTGGTGGTGTAATGGTGTGGGGAATATCTTCTTGACACATTTAGTAACACCTGAGCATTGTTTCAATGACAAATAACACTCAGAGTATTGCTGCGGACCATGTGCATCGCTTCACGACCACAGTGTTCCCAGGAGGATGACGCACCATGTCACAAAGCTCAAAATGTCTTAAGCTGATTTCTTGAACATGGCAGTGAGTTCACTGTACTCAAATGGACTCCACAGTCATCAGAACCTGGTCAATACCTGAGGATCTTTCATGTCCTGATTTTTAAAACCTTAGAAATGGCTGTACTTTTTTTTTTGTTTCGCAAATCTTTTTTTGTTTTTTTGTTTGTCCAAACCTTGAAAAATGTGCATCAATTCACATCTCATCCATGTCCTCTGAGACACATTTTATACAGTGTGTTTTCACTAAATCAATATAGGGATTTGGGGTTTTTGTTTATTCTAAGCCTTTTGGCCACAGTATCTATTGGATTAACGCATATAAGCTTTAATGATTACCAGTAATCAATAGTTTAGTCTACTTGCAGAATGAAGCCAATAAACCACCCAACAGTGGGTCCAGATCTCATAAAACAGGAAGCAGGTATGATTATATAACCTTTCTCTAGTGTCAAAGTAAGGCAATAGTTTTGAGAAATAAAACTGTCACAGTAATAAAACTGGAAAGCAAATGTTCAGTTAGATGATTTATGATTTTTAAAGTAAAAATTGGTGATATGCTGCATGCATTACACTCTTTTACTGCATTACAGTAAATTAACACCACCCAAAAAGTTTCACAAGTGTATCCAGAGAGTGATGTAGTTAGTAGCAGATCAGTTTCAAACACTCTGTGAGAAACTTTGCTCCGATTTCATTCTGCACACGGCGAAGCGTCTGCAAACAGGAGCCTAACTTTACTGAGGAGCTGGAGGTGCATAGCTTGTCACCTGCAGCTCTTCATCTAACAGCTCAGTGTTGTTGCTCCGTCTTGTTCCGTTACTCCAGCTGTCTTGTTTCATAGATGAATGACAGCAGTAATTACTGAGGTAGCTGACAGATGTGTCCCATTTCTTGTAAATATCTTGTGAAAGTCAAGTCTTGTTTTGTCAGTTAAATTATTTTTAATGCTTGGTGGCATCAGTAGAAAATGTTTGGTTTGCCATGGCAGGTTTCAATACAGCAGTTTTTCAAAGTATGTTGCCGTGGAAACTAAGTATAAACGCTCTCTTCATCAGTGATCGTGCGTTACCTCACTAAGCGATAGATAGTGACTTAAAAAAGTCTGGCACTTTTAACTGTATAATTAAATTATTTACTCTTTTATTAAAATAAACAATGCTTTCAAAGATTTATAAAAAACTTCTATGCCTGAGGCTTTGCGTATAACACAGAGAAGAAGTTTGCCTTCGAGTTCTTCTGGCAGATGGGCTCAGTACCACACATTTTATTCAATCTGAGGGAAAATTATAAGGGTCTCTCCCAAACCTAAGTTCTGTTGCCTGAACCTGACCAAACTAAGAGTTTAAAAATGTAAAATACATTTCCGAAGACAAACTCCTCCCATTCAGGTTTGTCTGAGACAGGGAAGGAAAGCCAAAGTATTCACAGACACCGTTACGTGCTGCTGACTTTGGTGTTTTCATGTGATTTGTTCAGTTTCATGGCGGTTTGTGATAGAGACGACCTCGAATTATTTTGTCATTGATGATAGTTATTACTTTGTAATACAATATTAATTCAAAACACATTAAGATTAAGTTTTAAAACAACAGCTACTACTTTTCTTGGTTGCCACAACAACGTGTCCCCACTTTGCAGCATGTATGTTGTTCAGACAGTGACAAAATACACCTCACTCAAAAATAACATAAAATAAAAAAAATTGCCCTTCTGACTTCAACTAATTTAATTATATGTAATTTATCCATGTAATTTTGTTGCATAAGTACAATGTAAAATGTTACATTTAATGGGATCTGGTCAAACTAAACTTAATTGATTGATACACATTTAGTTTGTACCAGGCACATTATCTTTAATTATTAATTAATTAAATAAATTCAAATGTAATTTTATATATATTTCAGAGTATTGTATTGTGTTTATTGCGGGTGAAGAATCATTTTCTGAGTGTTTTTACTCATATAGTTTAGACTTTTCAAATCATGCTGATTGTCACAAAAGACAGCAAAACTTTGTATCCATCACCACGAACAACCTGATTACTTTTTCATGACCATTTCACCTTTTAGTTTTATAAGAATCCTGTATGACTCAAAGGGTTCCATCTAAGGCAAAGTTATTTATACAACAGAGTTGAATGTACATTATACTTACTGTTATTATTGGCATATTATGTCAGTGGAAAACATAGTATAGATAAACTACTATGCAAGAGTCTTGAAACACCCCTCATTTCTTTATATCTTGCTTGGGAGATGGGATGGGAAACGTCGAAACATACATGGATATACAGAAAAAGAGTTTTTAATAATTCTGCTGTGCTTGAAAGTTGATATTTGGTGTGAGCACCTTTATTCTTCAACACAGCCTGAAGTCTCACAGACAGCTTTCATGTAAGCTATTCCTGAAGTATTCTTCAGGAATAGTTCTCCAGGCTTCTTTAAGGACAATCAAAGTATTCTTTGAATGTTGGGTGCCTTTTATTCTGTTCTCTCACAAAATGATCCCACACTGCTTCCAAAATGTTGAGGTCCAGGTTCTGGGAGGGGTGTGATTCATGACTGTGTTTCTCGTCAGCTACTATCGGCTTTTACGGCATTGACAGTGTATTTGGATCACTGTCGTGTTAAAAGAAAATGACATCAGCTGTGTTGCAGATGGTATTGGTGGATTGAAATTTGATGGTTCTGTTCTGCATTCATAGTTCCATGTAGATGCTCACCACTATACCTCTCTCCTGACCTCTGTGCATACTGGCAATGACTTACACTAATAATGACAACGATTTGGATTCATCAGTCTACAGGCCTTGTTGCCAACGATTTTCTGTCCTGTTCTTGTGTAATTTGGAAGCTAGGGAAGTACTGCCAATACTATGCCTCTACGCGGGGGCGGGGGAGTGGACTTTGAGTGTCCAAAGAAAAACTTTGAAGGACCTTCAGAAAGCCTGCACAAATATGAATCAAGTCCACTTTAAAAAATTACAAGAAAATCTGTAGGTAATTAGGACTTCTTGTGACTTTTGCAGGCACACACACACACACACACACACACACACACACACACACACACACACACACACACTTTGCAGCTAAATTGGAACCAAATAACTTCTTATTAATACTGGACATGGGTACTTGGCCTGCTCACCATGTCGCTTGTGCCTTCATCTTCAAAGTCGTCTTCACCACCGTCTGTCATCTCCCCTGCCTCAACCTCAGCCGTCCCCTCCACTTCTTCCCCCCCAGAGTGGTCTGCTGCATCACCATGGAGACACTCGCACACCTCCTCCTGCTTCCTCTGCATCTCTGGCAAAAGACATCAAGAGACAAAGACTGGCAGTTAACATCAGAGCATAATAGATTTATTGATTTTCTATCTTGTTTTGATAATAGAAGAACCTGTATTTCAGACAAGCCTCCGAACAAGCATTTACTATGTTCAGTATCATTCCGTCAACTCTCCTCAAAGGACGTTTGTGTGGCTTTTATTTCAGTACATGGCGGCCTCTCTCAGCATCTTCCCCGTTTTTCTATGCATGCTCATCAGACAGGTCCTCCCCTCCTGGCTGTCAAATCTTACCGGCGTCAGAGCGATGTTGCCTCTCTATCTTCTCAAGCCTTCCCAGCAGTGAGTCGATCTTGGTTTTGATTTGCGACAGTTCCTTTTTGATTGTTAGAAGCTGATCTGTCTTCACTGCAAGCATACATTAATAAAGTTAAAAAGCATAATTAATGGGATGTTCTACAAGAGACACTGTGACAGCAGCAGACTCTTCTCAACAGTCAAGTTCTTCACTGAAAATGTGGCACAACTGATGAAAAGCAGGAAATCTCACTGTGTTGCATTGAGGGGAGAATAATAATAAGCATGCGAGAGTTTGAACAGTACAGCAGCTGCTAAAGCCATAATCTCACTGTTGTTGCTATACCAGCGAAAATGTTTCTTTCTTAGCCGTGTTTTACCTCAATTTTTGTAGAGGAAAGATCTGGCTCTTACTATTAGATTTACCACCTTATTACTAGCTTAGATGATGAGAAAACAGCTGCCTGCTTGCTGTAAAACAATAGAAAGTGATGAGCAATATGATGCAGAAATGCTACACAGAGCAGAAAATAAAAAAATAACCAAACAACTAGCTGAGACTCTGATCTAAGATTTATTCTGTATAATTTTGGTTTATTCCCAACATTTCTGGTGTGCTTACTTTTGTTTTAACACGAATAAAAACTCTGGTTTAAATGTGTTTCAATGCATCTCAAGAAAAGAAAAAAATTTACTGTTTATCCCAGTCATTCCTAAAGAGTGTGGCGGTGGTCTGCAGGAGGTCAAAGTTCCTCATGTACAAACATGTAATTAGCTTGAAGCTACAATGGAACAGCTTAAATATTTACATCAAAAAAGGTCATCAGAACTAAAGAAAAGATGTGAGATTCAAATGATTTGTTTTTCTTTTCAGATGGCAAGGGAAAGGAAAGTGTTTAATGAAGATTCAGCCTCAACAAGAAAATCACCAGAAGATCAAAAGGAATCAGAGAAAACACATCAAGTCTTGTGTTTCAATCAGAGTTTTGATTAAAGGTTCAGTCGGCGCAGGTTTAAAATTTGGCCAAGACATCCTTAAGTTTGACAATGGTTGGCTTTGTCACCTGACTGAAGATTAATCAGCAATGATTGTTAAAATCAAATGATAATAAATGCCATAATAAAGTAATTTTTCAAGAAGAAAATATTTAAAACCTTCACTTTTCCCAGCTTTCAAATGTGACAATTTCCTGTGAATCTGTTCGGTTAGCTTAGGAAGTCATTATGGTCATTTTTTTCCTCCCCATTTTATTGCATTATTTGACAGTTTTTGCCTCAACAATCAAAATAGCTTGTACATTAACCTCTTATTAAAATCAAAGGTGGTGTTTTTAAAAAATTACTCATTTATTCAAAAGTAAATCGCATTCTAGGGCTGCTCGATTATGGCAAAAATGATAATCACGATTATTTTCACTGAAATTGAGATCTCGATTATTTGACGATATTTATTTAACCCTTTAAGACCTACTATAGAACCAAGTCCGCCAGAGCTTATATTATTTTTTTTACATGTTGTAGTGCC
>NW_005187432.1:4455900-4510097 GCF_000239375.1 Pundamilia nyererei | reverse complement strand
AAACATGACCCGTATAGGTTTTTAAGGCCTACAAGTAAAAAAAAACTACATTTCCGCGAAAATGACGTCACTTCCGGTTTCGGCCAGGAAATGGCGGACATGCGATAGTTCGCGCTGCGTCTGTTCCACTGTGGGAAGTGTTACGAACAGCTGATCGGATCAGCAAAGCGTGTTTCTGGAATATTATGTTTTTGTTCCTGCAAGCGCTTTTTATGCAATTTTTGCAAAGCTATATGTGGAAGGAAACCGTGACTGAGGACAAGCTGATGGCATAAGATGTAAGTACAACTCCTCCGGTTTCATATGCAAAACAAATTATTGCGCTATCTTACACGGTTCAGGTTCTACAGGGATTTAAAAATAGTTACACAAAACGGAGCGTGCTGCTCTGACCGGATTTAAAGGGTTAGCAATGACTTTAAAAAAATAATATAAAATAGTGTGCAACACCACTAAAGTTTTTTTTTTTACCTCTCTTTTCAACCAACAGCAGTCACTCTCTCCTCTCCAAATAACTTCTGCTTAGTTTTCCGAGCTTCCCTCGGGTCCTCTTAATCAGCGGTCTCCAACCTTTTTTGCGCCACGGACCGGTTTATGCCCGACAATATTTTCACGGACCGGCCTTTAAGGTGTCGCGGATAAATGAGGGAGGGGCTAATAATCGGCTCAATCATTTTTAATGATCGTTGAAAGCCCAGATCGTAATCGTGATTAAAATTCGATTAATTGAGCTGTAAATGTCAGTTTTTGGCATCTTAAAAATTACAATTTTTTTTTTAAATGCACTCACTAGACACTTAATTAGGTACACCTTACTAGGACCAGGTTGGACCTCCTTGTGTCTTCAGAACTGCCTTCATTCTTCATGTTATTCAACAAAGACTCATTAAGATGCTGGAAACATTCCTCAAAACCTTTGGTTCAACGCTGACATGATAGCATCACACAGTGCACACTGCAGATTTATTGGGTGCACATTCATGATGCAAATCTCCCCCTGCATCACATCCCAAAGGTGCTCTATTTGACTGCGATCTGGAGACTGTGCAGGACATTTTAGTACAGTGAACTCACTGTCTTGTTTAGGACACCCATTTGAGAAGATTTGAGGTTTGTGACATGGTTTTATATCCTGCTACAACCAGCCATTAGACGATGGGTACACTGTGGTCAAAAAGGCACTGGGCATGGTCAATAACGATACTCAAGTAGTCTGTGGCATTTAAACAATGCCCAGTTGATATTAAGAGGCCCAAATTGAGCAAAGAAAGTTTCCTCCACGCCTTGGGGGCGACCATGGTTCAGGGGATTGGGAAGCTCATCTGTAACCGGAAGGTTGCCTTTTCGATCCCCCTGCTCTCTCTGTCCTGGTCGTTGTGTCCTTGGGCAAGCCACTTTACCCTACCGCCTACTGGTGTTGGCCAGAGGGGTCGATGGTGCAATATGGCAGCCTCGCTTCTGTCAGTCTGCCCCAGGGCAGCTGTGGCTACAACTGTAGCTTGCCTCCACCAGTGTGTGAATGTGAGAGTGAATGAATAGTGGAATTGTAAAGCGCTTTGGGTGCCTAGAAAAGCGCTATATAAATCCAATCCATTATTATTATTATTATTATTATTATTATTATTATTATTATTATTATTATTATGATGATGACATAATATAACAGATTAATTTTGACCATGTCATGTCTAAAATCTTTGAGTCGCTGCCATGTGATTGGCTGGCTAAATATTTGAGTTAAAGAGCAGTTGAACGGGTGTACCTAATGAAGTGTCCAGTGAGCGTATACTCTAATCAGTTCAAGAGGGACTATCAAGACTACTAATGAAAATAATCAGGAATTGCAGGCCTGACCTTTTTCGATTATTAACCTTTTTTTTTTGTTTCCAGAGCTTAGCATTTACACTTGCTGAGTACATTTCCATCATAATGGGCAGAAATGATACCCGCCAACATGTGTTCAAAGTTATGATAATAGGAAATGTTCTTTGTAGCGGCTGAATTTATTTTCTTTGCCATTAACTTGACTCAAACCCCAAAAATGGACATGGAGGTAAGTTCAAAACAAACAATCACATAAAAATCACATTTAGAAAACATTTGGAAATCACTTTAGAGATGGCAGGATACTATAGGAACAAAAAGGGACAAAGAAAAACCACCAAACATACGTTTAGGGCCAGTGATGGAAGAGCCGACATTGAGTGCTCGGGAGGAGGAAGAGGAGGAGGAAGAGGAAGAGCAAGCCCTGACTGGAAAAGAGGATTTGGCTCTGCGTGTGGTTGGGACAACTAGTCGTGAGCGTTTGATGGGGATCACAGCTCGGGTCGGAGGCACAACGCGGCCGTGGTACTCAAACAGTCTGAAGACACATGAAGAATAAAGTTGTAGCAACAGAAATATTCCAAGAGTATTACAATGCAGAGAAATAACAAAACAAAAAAAGTGGGGATATAACTCTGTAATCACTATGGGAGTTTTTGTGGAGTTTTTTTCCTTGTTTTTGGTCAGATGTTTTTATTGAAGCAGCAAGGAACACTTACAAAGCACCTAAATAGACATGCTGCAAAAGATGTCTGAATGATAGAGGTACACATTGAACAATGCCACAGCAATTCAATCAAAGCCTGTTCCCAGTTGCCTTTGACATATCAAATTGCCAAAATAGCAATAATGACTCAAAGCTGAAGGATTCTGCTCTTGGGGATATTGCAAAGAAGAGGAAGTAAACAAACCAATGAAAATGTCAGAATGAAGATACATTCTGTGCCTTGCCAGCGCAAATGACCAGCCGGGGGACTATCTGACATTCAGTACCCGGCTATGCGGATAAAAGCATCATTAGTAAGCCCAACGGAGAGGAATAAAAACCTCCTCAATATGACATTCATTATGCCTGTGATAATGTAGTTACTTTGCCTCAGAAGGAAATGGGGCCATTCTGCTCAAAAATCATCTTTATTCAAGATGGGAAATGGGGAGAAAGGATGTGTATACTAAGGGCAAAATATCGGGAGGAAAGGGACTGGTTGAAAAAAGAAAAGTTGCAAATGACAAAGACGTGTTATTTACCAGTGAGCCAACGTTTTTTTTTTTTTTAAACATACCTACTGTAGAAGTCATCTCTGTAGTAGTCGTAGTCAAATTCATAGCCACTGTGGAAATAAAAGAGAACATTTCTATTTTACTTTGATTTTTGTGCACAAAAACATAAAACAATAAAGGAAGAAAATGACGGTGCAAATACATTTAGACTGAATTCTTTATTCAGTGCTGTCCTAAAAGACTATTACTGGAAAATTCCTTCTTGTTAAGATTTGATGTGTGGTTTCTTAACTGAGCTGAGCACTGGAATCGAATTTCCTTTAATCCATTTAAAAAATGAAATGCACCAACAACAAGTTTGCCTCATTATGTTGCATTTCTTTCTTGGTTGCTATAGCGGTAAACTTACCAGATTCCCATCAAACTAGAAAGCAAGGTAATGCAGGCTATTTCTACAAACAACTGCTGACAACAGGAAGCTTCCGTTCCCGGCTACAAATTACACTGTGATAAATCTGGCACAACAGGAGTGGCCTTAAGACTTCTGCCACGATATGCACGAGTTCCTGATGGTTGCATTTTGATTACTTTTCAAAAATTCAGGATAAAAGAAAGCAGGAATCAAAAGAGCTTGAGAGACGGTGGGCAGCTCAACACTGCTCACAGCTACACAACTTACTCTTCCATTTTGGAAAAAGAAAGGAAGCAGCGACAGTAAAACTCGAACAAACTTGATAAATGTAGAGAAATTAAAGCACTGTCATTTACAATATTGTGCCTAACGAATTCATTTTCATGAGTATTTTCAATAACTGTGTGTGGGTGTGTGCGCGCGTGTGTGTGGATGGGTATTAACATCTTCATGTGGACCAAAAATTGGTAGTTTACTATACTTGTGAGGACAAACAGCCCTTGTGGGCTGTTTGAAGGCATTTTTGAGACTCGAAATGTGGTTTTTGTGTCAGGGTTACAATTAGGTTCTGATTAGTTTTAGGGTAAGAGTCAGGCATTCATTTTTGATGGTTAGGGTAAGCAGCTAGGGAAAGGATTATGTCAATGAGATGTCCCCACAAGGATATAAATACACACTGTGTGTGTGTGTGTGTGTGTGTGTGTGTGTGTGTGTGTGTGTGTGTGTGTGTGTGTGTGTGTGTGTGTGTGTGTGTGTGTGTGTTGCATAGTGCTGCCATCTTCCCGCCCCTGACACACAGGTCCGAGAGAGCGATCTCTTTTCTGGATTTGGAGGCAAAAATCAGGCACAGATGTTTGAATTCTTTTGCAAATTTAAAAAGAAGAAGAAAATCTGAGCTCTATAATGATGCAGGCCACTCTGTTCCCATTGCATTGCTCACTGTGATGTGAAGAGTATTTCATCTATTGTTACCCCAGCACCTCGGTACAGCCTTCACATTAAAGTTGTGTGATTAGAGCGCCTGACTACCTAAAGGCGCACGGTTCTAATCAATTCACAAAAGGCTGAAACAAAGGAAATTTGTCCAGCTGCTAGCTGTCGTCTTCCTAAACCTCCCCTCCTGCCTTTTAATAAGCATCCCCACTGGCCAATGGCAAGAATACAGATGAAAATACTGTGGTTCATGACAGCTTCCTTCCTAATGTAACAGATTTGTGTTGCAGGATAGTTGTTAAGCTCGAAGTACACTTTTACAGCTATTGGGCTAGCAACCAATTAGCAGTAAAAGCAAGACAGCGCACTAGAATCGTCAACTATGATGAATAAGTAGCTCCCTTTACAGATACGATCTACTATGAAGATTGGATCTTTGACATGTTTCAGCACGTTTTACCCAGGCAACATGTTTGATGTAATCTCTTCAAAATCAGTCTGGCACATAAAACTGCTACAAAACCACAACATGACCATTTTACTTAACATACAAACATAAAACACGTGTTTTGTCAGATTTTATTAAATTTTAGTGAGACAGTTTAAATAGGTAGAATTTCTTATGTGTATGTTGTGTTCCTTCTCATTTTCAAATCCTCTAGTAAAGGAGTTCCCAAACTCTTGTTCTTATCTTATTATCTTTTAAATAACACATAATCATGCAAAAAAATTATACTAATAAACCTTTCATAGCCTCATGACTCAATACCAAATTCTAAAATTATTTAAACACACCATCTCACTTATTTAACAACAACTAAGCCGACATGTTGAAGCAGTGTGAGAAAACCAAGGAACACCCAATGATTCATTTGCTTCAAGTTATTATAGCTTGTATAATAAGAGACTGTTGTAGATTTGCTGCTAGGCTTGATATGTGCATTACCCAGATTCAACCAAGCTTTAGCCGTAGGACAGATGGCCTTACATTTGACTAAAACACTTTGGTATACAGAGGAGTTTATGGTAAACTCAGGGACTGCATTTTCAAACCAAGTCCAATTAACCACCCCTTCACTACGGTGCTTGACAGTTGGTATGAGGTGTTTGTGCTGATGGGTTTGGTTTTTACCAAACATGACACTGCATTATAGTCAAACATTGTCAGTTTGGTGTCATCTGTCTAAATGACATTGTCCTAGAAGTGGTTTGTTCACAAGATTTCCAGAACCATGCAAACCAAAGCTGTGCTGCTGTTTTCTTTTTAGAGAGAAGACACTTTGTTGTGCAAACCTCCCAAACAAACCACACTTGTTCCATTTTGTATTGTGGTGAACTTTAACATTTCAATAAGCTAACTGAGTCGGAGATGTATCTTGTGGATTTTTTGACAATCTTGAAAGCTCCAGACCAGCAAACTGTCAAAACCTCTGCTCTTATGGGGGCGCTCACACGTGCTGATTATCAGTTAATCAAGTGCATTTGATTAACAGCACCTGGCTGCTACTTACCCTTTTAATTCTGATTGAAGCACTAAGTGTGCACTACATTTTTCCAAAGAGTCCTGCCAAACCTGTCTGTTTCACACGACTGTGTAAGCTTTTAACAGAGGGTCTGCTGGGTTGATCCTGTTTATTTGGGACAGAATATAATATAGACAGAATTTGGTCATGTTTCCAGTCTGTGTCTTAAACTATGTAAATCATATTCAAAGCCCCCGCAGGAAGAGACATTTCCCAAAACTATTCCTTTAAAAGCCTGAATAAGGTGTTATTTTGTATTTTTATTATACTGCCAAGCAACTTTGTTTGGACTTTTTTTTTTGTTTGTTTTGTTGTTGTTTCTTTCAACGAGATGACAAAAGAGCAAAGTGTGTAACAGCAACAGACAAAAAAAATGGCACTAATAGCACAAGTAGGGAATTGGCTGTTTGTCCTTAAGAGCACAGCCTGCCAGAGAGGATCATAAACACATATTTTACAGACAGCAGAGGGAGAGGGTACAACAGAAAAAGTAGGTCAGGAAAGGAACATCCACCTGACACTCTAAAATAAGAAAAACATGTTTCACCTGTAGAGGGATGAGAGAGGCCTCTTGGAGCCCATCTTAGGCCTGTACGGTTTGGGCTCTCCAGCCATGTTGATATCTGGGGGAAAAAATGAGAGTTGAAGTCGTGGTGTGATAGAGAAGCAGTTTATAATATAAAGATCATCCACAACATACAGTTGGATCCACGTATATTTGGACAATTGCACCAATTTGTGTCCTTTTGCCTTTGTACACCATCTGAGACAATACATTTTCAACTTCAGTTCAAGGGCTAATGTTCAAGAGGCAAATGTTCAAAGGCAACACTTAAAGGTCCAGGTGAACACTTAAATCAAGAACACTCCCGAGGAGGAGTATCACTGTCAAGGTCTACAATCAATAGAAGCCTTCATGAATAGGAGATGAATGCAGAACAAGGTGCAGACTACTGGCTGAACTCAGCAAGAAGGCCGGATTAGAATTTGCCAGAAAACATCTGAAAAAGCCTTTAGTTCTGGAAAAATATAATTTCTAAACTTGAGTGATGGGGCGACACAAGTATGACAGAGAGAAGCAGCTCATGATCGAAAGCATATTATCTGTCAGACATGGAGGCAATGTTACGGTGTGGGCATGTATGGCTGCCAGGGAAACCGAACGAAAGTGCTGGTTGATGTGACTGCTGGTAGAAGAAGCAAAATGTGCACGGGGCTGTACTCTCTGCTCACATTCAGCCAAATGCAGCCAAACTGCTCAGACAGTGCTTCATAGTGCAACTGGATAATGACCCAAAGCAAGCTGCACCCAAGAAACCCGAGAGTTTCTCAAGAGACAGAAATTGGATATTCTTCAATGACCAAGTCAGTCAGCTGATCCCAGTCCAACAGAGCATGCTTTTCAGCTACTGAAGACAAAACTGAAGGCAGAGACCCACAAATGAGCAGCTACTGAAGGTGGCTGCAGTAAAAGCCAAACAGAGCATCTGAAGGGAGAAAACACAGCAGCTGGTGTTTTTTATGAAAGTATAAAGAAATAATACTTATATCTAAAATTATTTTATCTTGTCCAACAGTTTTTTAAGCCTCTGAAGTGAGAGACTGTATAAAGACAGCTGCAATTTAAAAAAATGTTCAAGTGGGTTTTAATTAAAAACAACCAACATGATTTTTTTCTGTCATTTAAGTTATCGTTTGGTTAATATCAATGCAAATATTGTAGCTATTTTCTCTGATAAAACATAACTTGATTTTCCAAGCACTGTAATTTTACCTAAATGTTACACAAAAAATTGTTTTCTGCTTAGACTGGAAATATTCTACAGTGTGAAAAAAATAAATATTTATATTGTAATGAAGGACACCGATGCTTAGATCACAATATAATTTTTTTATTTGAATATTTGTATAAACACATTTTAATCCTCTATATTCATATACATCTTATGACAGATGGAAGTAAATCTTCAATGTTTTAAGTGCTTATTTATGATGGTCATTCATGAGTCCAGCTTTTTTTTCCCCCCTGGATGACCATAAACTTTTATTTTTATGAAACCAAAAGACTTCAAAGCAACTCACACCCAAAGCTTTTTAAAGAGTGGCACAAATAAAATTATGTTGCCAAGGAGACAATAGGATAATGGAAAATAAAGGGTAAACATATCTTCATATGTATACTGTAATAATTTTACAGTTATATTCTTATAAAAGCACTATACCTGCCTGACTCCAGGAGCTATTTTTTAGCCTGTCCTGCAGAATACCACATCATACGATGTAGCACAGTCTTTATAAAGAGGCTCCCTGGGCATTTTCAAGCTCCTAAGAATTTTTGTTTAAAGGTTTGAACAAATTACAAACTGCATTTTTATGAGATTATCAGTGTGACAGTGTTTTCATTCAGAATTGCCATATTATGGGCCAGGGCTCATGTACTGTAGCAGTGTACATTCATCCTCACTGAACTAGACGTTCAGCAGAAACTGTGAATTTTAAAATTGTATGATCCTCACCCTCAGATCTCATGCATTAAAAGGAAGTTTATTTAAAATTTCTTAGCTGAATGGTCAAAGTGGGTTTTGAAGATGAAAGATGCTGTGAAAAGTGGGCCAACATCGTTTTAAATTAAAGAGCAGCAGTAAAAGTAAGAGGGTGGTTGCTAGCTAAAGCTAATTACGTCTCGTAGCATTTCTGAGTGCATGACCATATCAATGGGATCAAATAAAGAAAAGAGAGAGAGAGCGAGAGCGAGAAAGCGAGTGAGCGATGGTCAGTTTGTGTTTGTCATTAAAAACATTTATAACAGTCAGGATGTTATGGAGTATTCATTGCTACTTTACTGTTCCTGTTTCCTTATTAACGCAGTTATTCGATTTTATATGAAGAACAAGGATATAAAAGTGTAAACCTGCATTCTTTCTAGTGGCCAGGAGGTGGCGATCCAGGGGAAATGAAAAACAAATCGAGTTGTATAGAAGTCTATCAGAAAACAACCATCTAAGTTGTGTTATTTATGATCTCCTTAAATGTTTTCCTGATTAATGTTTAGTGTCTACCTTTAACTTTAAGACTTCTGTAATAAAGCAGAACGTATATTTTTGTAAATTATGGCCCCATTTAAGTAAAATAGACGATAAACAATGCCAGGCCTGCATTATAACTAGAGAGCTGCTGCCATATGAGCATTTGGCATTCTTAATTTGTAGGTCAGATTCAAATTCCTCAATTTAAGCTTTCCAAAAACAGCTGATGATGTCATAATAGCTACGTCCACCCTTTATTTACAGTCTATATTTGGAAAAGAGCCACAAATCTTATCCCAAATGTTCTTATAGTTTAATTAGTTAATAGTTGAACAATGAAAATTCATCTTTTAAGACTTATCCATAGATTGTCTAGTGTATAACATGTGAAAACCCATTTGAAAAAGCCTTCCTCTATTTTCTGTTTTAATAGGTGTGAAATAGCAGCAATCTCATCAGAGATGAGGAAGTAGTGAAGAGCTTTTCTTAGTTTGAGCTGTCTGGGTGCCTATAGGGCTCTGTGTGATGAAACTAACCAGGTGAACTGGGGTACAAAACATTGATTCATTTAATGATTTCACTTCACTTCATTGTAACGCTCAAACAGACGGTGCATAGTTTGCAAGATTTTGTAAGAGCCTCGAAACAACCGAGACTGACTGTGCAAAAAAGGGACTTCAAGAAAGAAATCCCCTTCAAATGCATTAGCAGACAGCTGTGACTCATCTGCACGCACCTCATGGCTACTGCCATGATTGACAGCCCCTTCTACCTGCCAAGAACGCCGGCGCATTAAACCCGGCTGGTATCATACCGCGTTTAGTCTGTCGGCTTTCCGACGTTGCTTCTGCTCAATCAGCCTCGAGTGCTGCTCAAGGTCATACACAAAAAACACTAACAAAAATCAAAACGCCACCTTCCCACGCATACACACAAACGAACACAGGGGTGAACCGACAAAGCAGCAACAGAGATCCCTTTCTCATGGATGAGTCACCCTTGAGTTGCAGAGATAAAACATCAGCTTTGGGGATCATGCAGCAGCAAGTGTCATGACTGGAGCTGGAGTCAAGTTGTTGTGCCTAAAGGGTTGCAGTCGCAGTTTTTTGGACTTTTTCTTCCAGGGGTGGGGTAAGCATGAACTCTCTGCTGCAATATTAATGCACCAAGCTTATGAATTAAAGAATGGAAAATATCTCAGATAAATCCAAGCACTTCTCTCAGATTCACATTTTCACAGAGTCCTGCAGCTGCAGATGTGTCTGGATCTTCCATCACATTGTCTACAGAATCACCATGGGTGCAATGGTTGGAGCCCAGACTGTCTCGCTCTTTCTCATTCTCTTGATTTCCTCCTTTCCTTCCTTGTTCTCCCTAATGGACTAATGGAGTGGGGGGATGTATCGCTAGCTCTCAGGTGCACAGGGACAGCTGTATCATTATCATTAGGACACAGGAAGACGTGAGGAATGGTTCGCAGTGTAAAGCCTGCTCTTCTTTGGGCCCCTGCTAGGGTCATTAAAGAGAGAGTGGAGCACTAAAAAGCACTCTAAAATGAACACTGTCACCTCACAACACCCCTTCCCTCCACATCGCAACAGACACACATAGAGTCTCTGATTAATTACAGTCATTATACTAATCATATACAAAAGTCGCATGAATAAGTATATGTGTGCTTGCAGCCGAGACTTGTTTGTGCGTGTATTCATAAAAAGTTGAAGCGGGAGATAGAGGAGATAGAGCCTGTGTTGCTAAGCAATAGCCACTTAGGACTTGATTGATACTATAAACTGCATGCGGCATCGCATTGAAGGGGAATATAAAAATGTACTTTGCTGAAGCCATTATGTCCAGGTTGGCCACAAAAACCGATCACAGAGGTGAACTCAAAGTAGAAGAAAGTCTGTCTCAGACACTGTAAAAACACTGGCCGCCCTCTTAACTCCTGAGAGCATACTCCTATTGGCGCTGCTACAATGCAGAATGCACTGCTGTCAGAATATGATGAACAACGCACAACTACTCACTTTATCAAGTATGCCTGTTCAAATGCTTTTTAAAGCAAATATCTAATCAGCTAGTCACGTAGCAAACACTTAAGGCATTCAGGCACGCAGACATGGTCAAAACAACCTACTCAAGCCCAACACAAGCATTAGAATGAGTATGGACGGTGATTTCAGTAAGTTGGTAAGTGTCATAGCTGAAATGGTTGATGCCAGAGAACTGCTTTGAGCTCACAGGAAGGCGACAATAACTAAAATACCAAAGGTATCCAGAAAACCTTCAAACAGATGGTCTACAGCAGCAAAAGACCACACAGTGCCATCAGTGTCAACAATTCACAAAGGCTCAGAATTGGGTGTAAACAACGTGAAAGCATTCTGCCTTGTATCAACAGTCCAGTAATGGTGTTAGGGATATTTTGTTGGCACACTTTGGGCCTCTCAGTATCAGTTGAGTATTGTTTTAAAACCACAACCTGCTTGAACATTGTTGCTAACCATGCTTATTTCTTTATGAAGAGTGTACCAGTCTTCTGACGGCTGCTTCAAACAGGACAATGTGCCTTTTCACAAAGCTCAGATTATCTCAACCTGGTTTCTTGAACATAACAATGTGTCCATTGTACTCAAATGGCTGCTATAGTCACAACATCTCAATCCAATAGAGCACCTTTTAAATTCCGAGGAATGTTTCCAGAACCCTGTTGCATCTGTCATGAAGAATTAAAGCTTTGAAGGCAAAAGGTTACAGTTTTATTGTTCAGAAATATTTAGTTTCAGTGTTCATGTCATGGTTCACTGTGTGGCAGACAGGAAAAGGACCCCAGTGCAGGAGACGAGACTGACTTAAACTTGCAGCTTTATTGCTCTACTTCAGCAGAAACAAACAAAAAACAAACAAAAAAATCTCAAATCAGGCAGAAACTAGGAAATAACTAGGCACTTGGGAAGAGACTTGGAACAATCTGCAAACACAGCTAGAGGGGAGAACGCAACAAAGAACAGGAGGAGATGCATACAATATATAGACAGCAAGAGATACACAAGAAGGAACTAATGTAATAAAACAAGAACCAGGAAATAACAAAGTCACATTTACAAACACTTGAAACAGTCACACAGACAAAAATTTATAAAATTCTATATTTATTTTATTTTATATTTTTTAAATAACATTTTTATAGCTTTTCTTTATGTTAGCTAGTTTAGTTACATTGTGTTTGGTTACAGTGTTTTTTAAAATTTTAATCTGGTTAAGTAAATGTTTTCATTGGCTGTTTTTAGCTAACTAAAGCACTCAACGGATATTTTGTCGTTAAGTGCTCCAGTATGCTCACCAGCTAGTAACTTCAGCTGTCTGCTGAAACAACCAAAGACTTTTATACACTTCATAGGGAGGGTGATAATTATCAGCAGGCTGATAATTCTTATGTTCACCTCACATTTAGACACTGGTTCAATTGTTAATAACAGAAGGACAAGGACATCTGCCAGGGCCAATGACACTATCTCACTATGTGTTAAAAAGTCATTCAGATCCACACAAAAAATTCATCAGACTTCTTCCTCTTCCTTTCCACTGCCTGTACAACAAGTCTCACAAAATATCAGCTTTATAGTCTTTGTGCGATTCTGCTAAAATACACAAACAGATAGTCAAATGGTACTGAAAGTATTACCTCCACAGAGCATCTGCATCCTTTCAGGAAGTAATACGACTACAAATAAAACTACCTCTGTGGATGCTACACAAGTATTTCCTAAACCTGAGCACTGCACAACAGCAGCTTCTCACTAATGTGTAACTGATATTCCCTGTTTACACTTTTTAAGACTTTAAAAATCTGGGAATTTCAGTACTAACATATTTACTTTTTTTGTGTAATTTGGTGCATTTTCTCTCATAAACTTCTCAACTAACCTCCCTCTTCTACAACTCCATATTAACATTTCTACCTACAATGGTACGTCCTATTATTTACTGTGCAATGTGAAATATTCCAGCCATGTTTTTCTGTCTTACACAGTCAGTTTGTAAGTCACAGTCTCAAAAGCTGAAGTGGTGTTTTCACACTGTCTTCCTCTTCCTCGTCTGTGTAGAAGATGAAAGGGCCAATAGCCGACTTTACAAGACCTCATTTCAGCTCAGCGTCTCCTACAGAAAAGCTGCGACTGAGCTCAGTAACAGTTCTATCTATCCACAGTGGCTCCTTCAAGAATACAATCATCTGCACCTCAGGGGCCCTCTGACTCACTTTGGATTTATTCATATTAATGAGGCTGTGCTGAATTACCTATAAGTGCTTCGCCGTGTTACTGCTTGCATGCATGTCTGTTTTAGTTAGATACTGATCCCTCAGCTCACAGTGCCCTTCGTAACTTTCCCCTCCGGAGACATGATAACTGGACTGGGCACAGACAAAGGGAGTCATAGCACAGGCTAAATCTGAATCAGACAAGCCTGCTTTTAAAAGTAAAAAAAAAAAAAAAAGGAAATGGATGCATAACCCCTCCGCTGCCTCTATTTAGCCAAGCGTAAGCTGAATCACAGAGCACTTGCAATTTTCCTCTTGAGTGAGGTTACTTTGATATGTGATAATACATTTGAAGAGACTGTACAAAGCAACTGAACATTTAACACTGCCGTCCTTCAGTGTTCTCGCTGCAAAAACAAAACAATTATGACAGAGGAGGTGAGTGCTGTAGTACTACAATATCACCTGAGAAAAGAAATGGGAGAAAACATTTCCTTCCTCAGCTAATGCCAAAACATAATCTTTTGGCAGGCAAACGATCAATTCTGGCACAGAACAAACTCCCATCTCTGCGGAGTCTACACGCATCCTGAGAGCAGGTGAGCGATATTTGATTAAGAGATCATCCAGGCACCTGCATGAATACAAATGTACCACTAAGAGACATCCTGCAAGACAGCGGCCGCAGATTCAATCTAGGCTGTGTTCTCGCGCCCTGCAAATCTGACAGAGCAGACTTGAATAATCTCCGATCACAGCTCATCGGCACAGGCAGCTCTTTTTCTTTTTGCGACACCTGAAAATGCATTTTCTCAAATGGAGCAGGGTGACTGAAAGGTTGAAAGAGAAGACACGGCGAATGTGCCGCTGGGCGTTTGACTGCTCACACATGCGGACATCATCATCTCTGGTTCACATAATTATATTTAGAGGATTATATATTGTCCTAGAAATAATACCAAGAAATGATGTTAATGTAATTTTCAGACCGTTTTAAGCCAGTTATCCAATAATATTAATATAAAAACAAAGACCTATTAATTCTTAAGGATATTCAGTCTGGAAGTTGATGACCTGATTACTGTAATAGAACGAGACTGCTACTGCTCACAATGAAAATGGAGCGTGATTTACAGTCGCAAGGAATGACAATGGGATTAGATCTGAACTGAATGTTATTACAAACCATCTATGTTCATGTTAGGCTACCTATATTGTAGACTACATCACACGATGCAATAAAACACTACTTCTCTCGATTTAACACACATTTATTCAATTTAGAGCTGATTTCACAAGAAAAGTCTCTGACCTGAGTTGTGGATCACAGGGATAGTCAGATGTTCATAAATGAATCATCTGTGGTGGGAGCTTCTTGAGTGTTTTAACCGAGAAAAATTTCATGATGTTAAGCCGTACGAAGCGAAGCAGATTTAACAAGTTGCGGCATTTTAATTTGGAAAGGCTCAAAGCTTCTGCTGAATGGTCAGCCATGTTAAGGATATCAACCTGATCTTTCCGGGTGGATTTCGGATGCTGTCCTCTCACTGTGTCTGTGTGATTCCCCTTCCACTCTGCAGTCCAAGGACTGCGAGTGTGCGTTTGTCTGAATCTCTGTTTGGTGGACTAACGATGCTAAGTTTGAAAAGTTGGAGATAAAAAGAATAAATGGATGTGGTGAGAGTGCCATTTAAAGACAAACTCTACCCAGGCATCACATGCATTCTCCCATGGATTATACTAAGATACCAACAATCCTGCACACTCATATATTACAGTAGTAACTTGTCAATAACAAAGTATCAATACTTTAAAGTGTACCCTGCTTTATCATTTATTTACCACACCATAAATTACAGTAGATGACCTTAAACCTTTGCCTGGAAAGCCTAATCTCATCAGGCAGTGTGTAACGAGAAATCACCCACAAACAAGAAGTAGGAACTTTCTTTTGTACAGTTGGACTCTTTTTTGCAACCACAGAAGTCGCCCCCTGCTGGTCAATACTGGCCTCTCTTTTCAGACCAGGAGGCTACATCCTATCTTTTGTATATTTATGACACCCAAATGTTTGCTCTGCTGTTAATACTTTGTTTCAGCCTGTAAACGTTTACCTGAACACCAGGTTTCAGGAGTATTTGCCTTTTGTGTCTACCATTTCCTGAGTTCTGGCAATTCAATCAATGCTAGTTTAAAAAAAAAAGCACATCTCCATGATTTGACAGCGTGGATGTGTTGTGACAGGCAAGATACTGAAAACGTGTGTACTGCAAAACACAGAAATCGGTGCTGTGTGAACTCATTTTTGAAGGGCTCAGGTGTGACTGATGTTCATTTATATGTAAAAGTCCAGCAGCGTTGATAAAACCATCAAAGCCGGCAAAGAATCTGAAGGTAAACTGATCAGAGATATAAACTGAATCATCTACTGCATTAACATATTCTTAGTATGTATGCAGACATAACACTAAAGCAGTGAATCCTTTCCTCAATACACCTAGGACGTCTCGGTTAATATCTTGAGGTACAAGTTGTTGATGATGATGACATGTATACCTTTCTACTTTTGTTCTGAAAAATATCGCCATTCCTATAAACACACACAAAAAAAACAATGCCATGCACTCTCAATAGCATGCCAAAGCATCAGGTGAGGAAGCTCATCTGTAACCGAAGGTCGCCTTATCGATCCCCGGGCTCTCTGTCCTGGTCATTGTGTCCTTGGGCACCCTACCGCCTACTGGTGTTGGCCAGAGGGGCCGATGGCGCAATATGGCAGCCTCGCGTCTGTCAGTCTGCCCCAGGGCAGCTGTGGCTACAACTGTAACTTGCCTCCACCAGTGTGTGAATGTGAGAGTGAAAGAATAGTGGCATTGTAAAGCGCTTTGGGTGCCTTGAAAAGCGCTATATAAAACCAATCCATTATTATTATTATTGTACTTTTCATTGAAAAATCATTTAAAAGAACCTGATAATTTGTATTTAGCTGTTAATAATTTAGAGCTTCATGCCGTCCAGGTGTAGCACCGAGTCCTTATTCTATATTCTATGAGAAAAACATCCATAAATTATCCTTCCTGGACCAGCAGTGCCCAAAATAGCTCCCCCCTCACTCCAAGCTCAATAGCAGCTTAACTAACATAGTTACGCTTGATTTATAGTACCCACATCCAATCTACAGCGTAGGCCTACACCCTATGCTGTAGCTTGACCTGCGCCTCCCCAAAATATGTTACTACACGTCGCAGCGATGCAGCAGCTGTGACAGGTCTGACTGGTGGTAATATGCACACATTGATTAGCACAAGGCTCGTGACTCTGTGAAACAAAATGTAATAGGCTGTAATTGTATTTAGTGTGCCCATTATTCTACTGCAACAGCTAGTATTCTGCCAGTGTGGACACAGGCTGTTTTTCTTGTTGTCACAGCTCTGTGTGACATTATGTGTATAGAATCAAATGTGTATAAAGTGTTCTCTTCTCCCTGCACTTGATTAAAAGTAACAGTTGTTCAATATTTACCAGCTCCGAGTTGAAAATGATCAGCCGAGTTTCACTTGTACGGACGGAGCAATGCAGACGGACCAGCTCACAACGTCACGCACTGTGACAGGGATTCAATGCAGTACTATGAATGAAGCTGTAACTCCGCTTTTTTGTTAGATCTGTGACCAGGTAATTACTGGAAGATATCTTTTATCTCAAAATTCCCTGTAAGTCGCTTTGATTTAGCTCATTCTTACTAATAGGAATTTGAAATAGCTTGTTATATATGTTTCAATGTGAAGTCAAACGCAGTTAGAGTGAATTTAAGATTGGACTGCTTTAATGAGCTACTGACATATATGAATCATCCTGTCAATATCAAATACTTTAGTCTTAACCTGCTTGCAGGACTCCCACCCAAGAAGTGTACTGTAATTAATCTGCCAGCTCTCTTTGAACTGCATGGCTCCGTCTAACCATGTAGTTATTTCAATATGGATGAGGACCTCGGGGCTTAGACAGTTTTTGTTGTGGGGATACGGGGATTAATCGCTCAACAGCTTGTCCTTCCTTAATGAAATCCGTGTACTTTACTCTTTTGCCCTTTTCAGGAAAATGGTTTCCTGGCAGTGCATAAATTTGGCAGCCTGTCTTCAAGCTCCTGAGCATCTAATGAAATTATTTGACCTGCTGATCTATGAGTCATTTAGAAGAATGTGATGTTAGGCCACTGAACTTCCAAGTTGACTGGACTCTAAATATCCCATTGGCGATATAACTATTAGTAGGCGGATGTTCGTAAGCACAAAAGGCAACATTCTGATGCCACTGTTGTACCTCCCAACATTGGTATGTGTTAATTTTTTTTGCATTAAAACATAATGAGCATACAGCTGTAGCCTGAGGTAAAGATAATTTAAGAGTCTTTCATCTCTCCTGAGCTGCACTAATGCACTTTCCTCCTTTTCCAGTTTGGCATTTTTTTTTTCCTATGATGTAACTACGTGGCTCTCAAGTGCAACACTTTGAAGCACTTTAACCCCTGGAGCCGGTCCAACACTTCCACATAAGCACACGCTTGTTAATCTGTGCAAGCAGCTGGAAAACAAAGTGACAGCTGCAACGTGCTTGAAACTACTTGAACATCTGCTCCAAAACTTGTGTACTTCATTCAAAGGTGGACTGTAGACAAAACCACCTGCCTAAACTAATACAAGCACACAAACCTCCCGTGAGACATCTTTAGCATACATGAATTGTCACCAACTCTGTGATGAGCTACTTTGATAATTCATTGTTCAAACCAGTAGGTCCCAACATGTTGGTACTCATCCTCCAATAAAAGGACAAAGTTTAATCAGAAAAGCAATGTGGAGGTTATTTGTATTTGAAAGGAGAACAATTTTTGTGACATTTTCCTCCTTCGCAAGCTAATAAAAGGTTGAAAACCACTGGCTTAATCACATTTAAGCCAAAATAGAAATACAAAAATTCACATTCAAATTTACTGCATGGGTTGATTTTATGTAATAGTAGTGACTTAGATTTCTTTAAAATAGGAAATATCACAATAATAATACTAAAGTTAATGATGCGGTGCCATTTAGCCGCTTCAATTTCAGAGTCCTGAATGCACCAGAGCCTTACGTGACGTTACAAACTCGGGGCTGTGCGTGTGTGAATGAGCATGTCTGCTGAGAAAGCCCTGCTGCTGACAAAAATAACGCTCAGTTGCGGGGCACGTTTAATTAATTTCAATAAAATATTAATAGGAGAGTTAGAAACGCAAACTGCAGCCTTTTATAAATAATTGATGACGATTATCAGTTAGTACATATAGAGCTTGGTACATGAGGTTTATTAAAAATTATTCATGCACCCACAAATTTGCAAAGATGGACCCGCAGCACTCAGCCTCGTACGCGCACAGGTGCGCACACACCTGGAGCTGCGAGCCACTGAGCAGCTCCAGAGAAGACGTCTTATTCGTACAACCGCACTCTTAATTTGTCTCCAGCGACAGTAAAATTAAATCAGATCCCGCATCCTCAGAAATCTCCAAGCCTTCTGAAAAGCAAAGAAACAGGAAGAGGATCTTTTGCTGTATGAAGTGCTTAAATGACTCTGAGGTGTTGATTCTGCGCGATTTAGTTACAGTGCGACAGCCCACGCTGTGAGATCAAGCGAGTTGTTCGAAAAGGTGCATCCACTCATTAAAATACTGAGAATGGAAAAGCAGTGGTTACAAACTTTAATCCGAAAAGTGCCTCAAATAAACACATTTCCAGTTACTTAGTTTCTCACTTCCAGTTGAACAACTTTTTAATCATTTACACGACTAAAACAAAAACCACAATCTTCCTATACGTTCTGCACCAGATGTTTAAAGTGCCAGTAATGACCTCCTCATACTCACATCTGTGATTGCGACGCCTGCCTTTGTACATGGTCATGACGAGCGTGGAAACAAAACGGGTGATGCTGTGGCTGAGCCGACTTTGCCTCCTCTTTCTCCTAAAAACCAGACAGACTGCCGGAGCACCTCCAGACTCCGAGCAGAGCTGAGCGGAGCCGCTCTGGACCGTACCATTAATCCACCTATTCCAGGGGGAGCCATAGACGCAAACGCTCCGCTATGCTCCAATAGCAAAAGCACAGAAGGGGAAGTAAAAATCCTGCTTTCACGTCTTTGCGCGGTTTATTTGCTGAGAATTAAAATGCGTTAATTATAATGATTATCTAAGGATGGCAGAAAAAAATACTGGCTACTCTCCCCTTAAAGTTTTGCCTAATAGGAGTTGTTGTAATATCTGGTATTTTTTGTGGAGCCCCTGAAGCCAAAAAAAAAAAAAAATCTTGAAGAAGCTGTATGACTCCAGTAGATAAGTCGTCCAATGTTTTATATATTTTGCCCATGGCTACATTCAAAGTCTCTCCATTCCTTCACAAAGTGTTTACCAAATTAATTAATTTCTCCTGTAATGTTTAAATATTTTCAAAAGATGCCACACATCATATTTCACTTACTTACTGGCCAAAATATGCTTTTGTTATTATTAGAAAATTTTGTCTTATATTCTAATTTTCTGTTACATATAAACAGTTCCAGTGTTGGATGTTCTTATTAAACATGGTCAAAGTTTTCAAAAATTAGGTCAGTGTAGATGTGTTATCCCCATGAGACAAAAAAAAGAGCTGAGGCTCTACTTTTTTCTACTTTCTACATAGCTACACTCACTTGCAGTTCAAACCTTCTCTTTTCATGGGGCAGCCAATAAGAAAAGGGTTGGCTTAAAGTGAGGGTGCCGGAAAGAGAGAGAGGGTTGACCGAGTGTCTGCCCCAACCCCCACTGTATGTTGAAAATCATTTATTTTGAACTATGCTGATCATGCAAAGCTGCTTCAGTAGAATCCACTTTAATCTAAGACTACTGAATCTAAAATAGCCATGATAGATGCAGAAAAATGTAACTGTCATGTCACAAACATGGCATGTTTAAAAGACAGTTTTCAAAGACTCCACAGATATGTCCTTAAAATATGTTCTTTGGTAATCTGACAGTTAATGATTGAATGGATGGATGGATGATTTGTTTTTCTACACATCAAAATAAATTAATAAATTAGGATAACATCAGTTTACATCCCCATTGCATTCACCATCTCATTATTTCCATCGTCTTTAAAGGTGAAATATTTCTCTACAGTGAATGGTAATCAAATAATTTAAAGGTTACACAGATTCTTCCTGACTTACAGGGTTCTCGTTGTTCTCAGTTTGATGGTGAGGAGATGAAATTCCATTTAATTTGCAATAACAGTTACCTCAAGGTGCTTTATAATGTGAGGTAAAGACCCCACACTAACATAGAGAAAACCCAGACAATCCGGCGCCCCCCTATGAACAAGCACTTGGCAACAGTGGGAAGAGTCAGGCTGAGGGAGGGGCCGCCATCTGCTGCGCCAGGTCGGTGGTGAATAGACCCACTAGGCAAAAAGGGTGGGGTTACATAGACTAATGGGTGTCCATGAGACTCACAGGTGACCAATATGATTGATGCCGGGTGTATCAAATAGGCTTAGCCTTAAAAATCTTCATTTAAAAAAATAAAAATGAACATAAAATACTTGCATCCAATCTACAGTGTAGGCCTATTATAAAGCGAAAACAGGAGCACTGAGCAGCACTGTTCCAGTTTGCATAATCATGACCAGATGTAAATAAACATACATGTGTGATATTGTTATGTAAAAATTGCTGGCAAGGGGAAACGTTTTGATAACTTTCTGGGTTCTTGATTTTAGCCGACCTGGCCTGTGACCTAGGAGATTTGAGCAGGCTTAGCTTGCATGCAGGTGAACAGCTCATGGCATTTGTCCAGATAGCCTTGAACTTTCGTCAAATTATGTTTCCACTTATTTTTCTTTTCTAAACAGTGCCCAGAGAGAAACAGCACAGAAAAACTGACCTTTGCCCACATTAGCCCAGACTGGGTCCCCAAAAGAGAAATGGGGTTGTATCAAACATAAAGCTGTGAATTGTGCGCTCACATGTGTGAGTCTGCACTTGTGAGCGGCCCTCTCTAACTCACTTAACCCAACAATGATATAAAAATAGTGATTGGTACAACAACAAAGATGCACACGTGTGTGCACTGTACACTCTAAATATAGACTTCTGCATTGTGTGAACACTTGCCCAGTCATAGATAATATGTTTAACATGTTTAATTACATACACACAGACTGTTGTATTCATTTTATTATTATATAATTTCAACTGTAAGAACTGTTAAGATCTTATCCTTAGTTCCATGATGCTTTATAGGTATAATGACTACATGCAAGCATAAAAAAAGGTCATTCTTTCTATTAATCACAGAATTTTAACCAATCTTTTTAGCAGAATTAACAAAACAAAATCTAATCACGGGGGTCACAAATGAACGATTCATTTGATATTTGAGCTACATCTTTAAAAAATGTCCTGATTTTTCTGTCCTCTAAAGCCACAGAAATTTTCTGTGTGACCTCACTATTCAAATGGCATCCTGTCATAAAAGTAAATCAGCCTCCCATTGTCACTGTCTCTCATTCATCAATCAGGGTTTTTAATTCATTTTAAAGTGGATAGCCTGTGGACTTAAGAGACAGATTAAAAAAAAAAAAAAATCAGCAGTGTGTCTAAAGGAGCCGACTCCCCAGCTGTTGCAGCTCTTAGGCTTGGATGAAGATGAAGCTTTGTAATTGTGATATCTAATTACACTGACATGGGGTTTGCAGCTGCCTCGTGCAAAGCCTGAAGTCTTAATTGTTTCTTTGTTCTCACAAAAAAAAGACAAGAAACTAAAAGCTCGTGAAGAAAACAAGCTGAGTGAGACGATTTGTGGCTTCAAGTCGCCGAAATCCAACTCCAGTGTCATCAGCTATTGTCTCAATTTGACATCTCTTAAGAAAGAGTAAAAATACCGCTGTGTGACTTAAGTGGTGAAAATACTGCGTGACAACAACATATAATATATATATATATAATTGTGTTCTGGCATATTTTCAAAAAAGTGGCCTGAGGCTAATTTAGAAATAAACCACATTGAGTGGCAGGCGAAGAACTTTCTAACAAACAGAGAAAAATCTTTTTGTGGAATTTAATGATTCATAAATGGAAAAATGCGATTGGATATTCTGTGCAGGATGCATGCAGTCTTTCCCTCGCTGACTACAAATGAATGATACATGCTGAGGGACAGCATGAGATGTCCCAGTTTTGGTCTCAATGCTATTCTCTCAGCACCATCTAGTGTTCATGCAGATGAGAAATTAATAAATGCATCAGCAGAGGCCAACAAACTGCTGCTATTGGAAAGAAAACAGAGGAACCTTTAGACAAAAGTTTAAGCATTAATATATGAATGTCAATGTGGCCTCACAGCAAGAAGGTCCTGAGTCCAGCTGGTCTTTCAGTGTGAAAGACCCCAGCAGGTTCTTCCTGTGTCTGCGTGGGTTATGTCTGGGTATTCCAGGATCTTCCTACAGTCCATCTTGTACCAATTGGTGACTCTAAGTGAATGCGAGCGTGAATGATTGTCTGTCTCTCTGTGTTAGCCCTGCAAAAGCCTGCCAACCTGTCCACTGTGCACCCCTATGACAGCTGCAATAGGATACCCCACTCGTGCAACCCTGAACTGGATAAGCAGAAGAACATGAATCAATATAAATATCAAATTAGCAAAAGAAAAACAAACAGGCATCTAATCAGTCCTCTGTATTGATTTTATGCCATTATTCTTGTGCGTATAACGACGTTTGTTCTCCTTTGTTATCTTTTTCGTTCCTGTGAAGCCCTTCAAAACATACTATATAAATTGATTTTAAACTAAAGCAATCTCAAAGAAATGTTTCTCCTTGTGGGGTTATTTTTATTTAAGATGGAGTTTCAGTAAACAAGCCTACAATTAAACTATTACTAGTTAACTACTACAATGTAACACCTTTCCTGACTCAAACTCACAAGTGCAGAATTTATTATAGGACCATCCGTTCTTCTCAACTAAACGCCAGGATTTCACAGGTTTTACTGTAGTATCTATTTCAACCACAGGGAGGCACTCAAACACTACAAGACTGCTGTCACCCATGAACGCTCTCAAACACTATAAACCTAAGCAAGATGTGATCACACAAACACTGATTATGAAAAATGAATGTGGGAAATATCAGTACATCTGTGTCCAGATTTTATCCACAGAGACATTACAAGAAGGGAAGCTGAGTGAGTAAAAAAAGAAATGAAACCCTCCCCTATGACCAGCAGACATCTTCATCAGGGCCCAAGAAGCGGTTGCGAGACGAAGACCGCATCAGGGTGATTGAATGTCACTTTTAGTCACATTTAACACTTTAAGTCATTGTATCTGCAATCCAGTCATGTCTGAAGAAATTAAAGCAGGTAAAGCAAGCACGTCAGTATCTCATTGCTATCAAATCTACTCATGCAAGGGGTGCTGTGGTACCTCAGCAGGCTGAGCTGCTCACTGCAGGATATACAGGTTTGATTCTGACCTTGTAACATTCCTGTCACATATCATACCTTCACACAGCTGCATTTTCTGTCATGCTTCAGTGAATATAATTTAATTAAAAAAAATGTTAAGGAAAATATCAAGCATTAATATCTTAGGCAGGCTGCAGATGCCTGTTCATGTTTAAAAGATAAGGTGTTTAGGGTTAAATTTCTTGGAAGAATAAAGGCAGAAGAGATTACTTCCAAAGTAGGAAGAGACATTACTTTAGGCAACTACAGAGCACCTCAGACACTTACTACTGTGCATTGTTAATATACTGGATTTAATGTCGGTGTGTGTGTGTGTGTGTGTGTGTGTGTGTGTGTGTGTGTGTGTGTGTGTGTTTGCGCGCACAGATGGTCAGACAATCAAGAGCAGCCAGTGGAGCCTCAGTATGGCACACTAAGCAAAGTAGTATTTCACTTTGGCTGCTGTATGAAGCTCAGATGACGTGTTGACCCGAGATCTTCTCTAGACACTCTTTCTGTGTGTTTCTCAGAGAATACAACTGTGTCAGCATGCATAACAATGAGGCGAGCTTCTTTTAGCAGAGCAAAGGGGACATGTGGTTTTGTGCTGACATCACTGTGAATATGTCTGTGTTGTGGCAAAGTGAAACAGAGTGGTGTTTATGACTACGACTGTTTTTCTTGGCACTAACTGGGTCTTATGAATGCAGTGATGAGCAGCTTTTATTAGAGATCTTATTATACCCCCAATTTCTGGCCTACATTTAGAGCTAAAATGTTGATTTACACCGGAGTAAAAACTTTGATTGCTACTTAGACGAAGTGATTGATACCATTTTTTTCATGGTACATTTAACACAAAGCTAGAGCCAGCAGAGACAGGAAGATAGGGACACAGGAGGGATAGCTAGTTAAGCTAAAGCCAGCAGTCACTTAATTTGGAAAGAGAATTAAAATACTGAAGTCAGTGCCAAGAACCCCCATGTTAAAATGCCCAACTTTGCAGCATTAAAAGCACATTTACAGCCTGGTACAAACAGTTTGGTCCTTTATGGATTGTTTAACACATCATAACAACTCTCAGGAGGGTAATTTATTTTTTTATAACTTATCCACCTGGACACTGAAGGTAGGAGCTTGGCTGGTTTGACAGGCAGATGCCTCAACACCTGGCAGCTGTGGTGGATCATCTAATTAGCAGCCTCACCTCTGCTAATTAGAGTCACTAAACTAAAACTTTCTACTTTGTCTGCACTGTTGGTGTCTTTTGGAGCGAATTTAGGAAATAATCTGACACTTAATATTGGCTTGCTCTTTGGTGCATCCTTGTGCTTCAGTTTAGGTGAGTGAGATTCTAGTGTTTCATTAGTCTGTTAGTACTAAATAGCGGTTATGCATGTCTATAGATATCTATAGATATCTTGCTAGCTAAGCTCATTAGCATTAACTAATAACTTTACTGCCTTGTACAACTACATGACAACTTCTAGCTAAAAGGAAGCTAACATAAAGACCACATCTATTTTTTAAACACAATCTTTGCTGGAAAACTGTTTAAAACAGTTGATTGGGCTCTGAGCTGAAGCTAGCTGACGGATAGTCTAACTTAGCCATAAAGAGACTGTTCAAAGCTAGAATACTGCTATTTCTAAAATAGACCTATGGTCTTTATGTAGTTTTGTTTTGTTGTTTTTAGTTTTTTCAAACAAAAATAGAGAGAAAATCAAAAGGAGCAAACTCTGGCTGGTCTGTCTTTATTTTATATTTGTTTCCTAAAGACACAGCTGGTTTGCCTGATAAGCTGACAGCTAGCAAGACATATAAGCAGGGATTTGACATTGGGTTTTCATTACTGAGCCTAAGGGTTCAGCTGACAAATGTCCTGCAAACACATAGGAGACATTGGGATACTTTTTCATATGTTGTCTGATAGTGAATTGATGCTAATCTCTGGTGCCCACCTATCACATTTCACTATACTCTTGACAATTTTTGAGTCTGAACAGCAACTTGAATTAATCATATGCAAACAACTTTGGCTTTTGTGGCATTTCTATTTTAACTATGATGTTAAAAAAAATCACAGTGCTTACTGTTTTTTCCAGTTTTACTAAATTAAGTATCCCTGGAATGTCTCTAATATTGTCTCTGCCTGAGACAGCTATTCACTTTGAAAAGTAAAGCCTTATAGCAAATGTTAGAAAGGGTTACGTTATCTGAGGAGCTGTCAGTTACCAAATTTAAGTTTTTATATTTTTACCTAACTGTGGTGAGCTCAGGTATTCTTTTAGTTAGTTGGAGGACTGCTTTGACTCTACAGTCCTCAGTTAGCATGTTAAAGTTCCTGACAGCACAATTAGAAAATAACTGGACAAGTGTGGCTCATTTGGAAGTGTTACTAGGAGAAAGTCTCTTCTCTCTAAAAGGAACAAGGCAGCAAGGCTTAGGCTTCCAGAGTCGCATCTGATAAAGACACAAGACTTGTACAAATGAGACCAAAAGTGGAGATGTTTGGCCATAATGTTCAGACCCAGATTTGGCAAAAAACAAACACATCAGAATAAGCACCTCGTACCAACTGTCACGCACGGTGGTGGAGGGGTGATGATCTTGGCTTGTTTTGTAGTTAAAGGACCTGGGTGCCTTACAGACATTGAGTCGACCTGTATACCAAAGTATTATAGAGTCAAATGTGAGGCGAACCCATCTACCAGCTAAACCTTTGCCAGAACGAGGTCATGTAACAGGAAAATGATCCCAAGCACAGCAGCAAATGTAGAACAGAATAGCTGAAAAAGAAAAGTCTAGACCTCAACCTGATTGAATTGCAGCGGTGGGACCTTAAGCTGTGAATAAACGAATGGCCACAAACGCCAATGAACTGAAGCAATGCTGTAAAGAAGAGTGGGCCAAAATTCTTCCACAATGATGTAAGAGACTGATAAAGCCATACAGAAAATGGTTATTTCAAGTTATTGCTGCTAAAGGTGCTTCTACCAGCTATTCAATCATGGGGGCTGAATAGAGGTCTGTGAAAACTCTTTTTCACAGGACTGTAAACTACAGAGTCTTGTTGATGTATAAATGCAAAGTTTGGTACAAACTAAAGGACAAAACCAGAAACTTAGTCTTTAAATTATAATGAACTGATAGATTGGGTAGTTCCAGTTAATCATTTTCAGAGAGGTCTGAGATCTGGAGGGTTCCTCACCATTAGACTTGTACTGATATCTTGGTGAGTACAATAATCATATTATATGAATAATCATCAAAAACACTCGTGTGTGGTGGGGTTTTTTTTGTTTTTTTTTGTTTTTTTAAAGGATACATTTTCATTACTGGCTCAGGCTGATAACTTGAGTGACAGTTTCACTAAAGAGATCAGTCATATAGTTACAATAATACCAGAACAGTTCTCAAGTCACGTAATTATGTGTAATAACTGTTAACCTTGCAATTTTACCACTGCCGCATGTAATTTCATATCCAGAAATGCATGAAACTGGGAAAATATAAGGTGGAATTACAGATGTGACCCTGCAGCACTCTTATTCATATTTAATGAGAGAACAGGGCTTGGGGAGGACTTTTATTCTCTATGGAGGAGGCTGTGAGCCAATCAATAAGTAATATAAGGAAGACTTAGAGGGATCCACAGAATGCCTATGAGGACTGAGGCCTGAATGTATGTACAGTACGAGCTCGCCTTGTGTCCTTCCCTTTTTAACTCAGCTGATTAAGTAAAAACGTATTCTGTATCTCAGAAACTTTGCCGAGGCCATACTTCAGTTTATTAAATTATTTCATACTTTTTACAGATCAAATATAAGACTGGCAACCAGATACAGTGCAGAACTTTTGACCATGAATGGTAAAAACCAAATGACAGCTCAAGGTCTTCCGGCATTATTGATTAAAAATAAGAGTTGATCATTTGTAAGCTGTTCAGGCTCCATGAGGTTGAAACATAATTCTAGAAGCCCTTACACGGACCAAATCAATCATATTTTAAATCTTAAATTAAAACTGATTTTGTTTAGGTTTCTAAATAAACCTTTATTATTGCTAGTTATTTTATTTAAAAAGGGAAAAAATGATCAAGTCTACTAGTTCATCTCAGAAAATGTAAATATCTGGATGGGTAAGCAGGAACAGATGGATTTATGGATGGAAACTTTCATATATTTTGAATTTATTCAATGTAAAGTGAAATATCAGGTCTTTCCTGTATTTGGCTTATAGATCATGAAAATCAGAACTCAGGCTTCTCAAATTGTGAAAATATCATAAGAACATTTCCTAATATTCTGTAAAATATGTTCATTTTTATATTGAGTACTTGGTTGGGAGTCGATGCAAGATGGCATGGAGACAATCAGCTTGTGACACTGCTGAGTTGACACTGAAGCCCAGGTGGTTTTGATAGTAACAGGCCTAGGGAGCTGAATACAGTAATGACATGTCTAGCAAACAATTTGGTAATAGCTGTGGCATTGTGGGCAGGTACTAAGTCCTGGTGGAAAAGGCAATACACATCTTCCGGTAGACGAATGTTGACTCTGGACTTGATAAAACACAGTGGACAAGCCATTCCAGCAGATTACATGGCACCCCAAATCAACCCAGATTTAGGAAACTTTACACTGGTCTGGATTCTGTGCTCTCCACTACTCCTCCAGACTCTGGGACCTTGATTTCCAAATGAAATGAAAGAATGTACCTTCACCAGAAAAGAGGACTTTGGACTATTGAGCAATATTTCAGTTCTTTTTCTCCTTAGCCCAGACAAGATACTTCTGACACTGTCTCTGGTTCAGGAATAGCTTAATATCATAATAGCCCCTTTTCTGAATACCCCTGTGTGTGGTGGCTCTTGCACTGATACCAGCCTCAGTCCTTGTGAAGTTCTCTTGACAATCCACTGTTGCTTGTCCACCTTTTCCCATCATACTTTTTCCTTCCAGTTAATTTTAATACAGCACTCTGTGAACAGCCATCCTTTTCAGCAATGACCTGCTGTTGCTTACCTCGTTTGCATGAACTTCTATTATTGTTTCCCATGCTTTTCCACCAAGGTTATCCGAATTGACATCATTAAGATCATTTCCTTTAGTAAAAGTATAAATATACTACTATGAAATCGTTCATAACAAGAAAAAGTCTTTCAAAGATATAATGGAAAGACTCAAATTGCTGTACCGTATATGTCGTGTGCAAGTGACCTCTTTAGCATTTTATTGTTATTGATACATTATTGAGCAGTAAATGAGCCCTGCAGCAGGTCAAGTTGGAGCATTTTTCAATAACTATATTGTGTGCATATAACATTATAAGAGTAGTATCAGGATGGATTACTGAATAGGACTGCCAGGCACAGAGCCAGATCACATGGCCTTAGAGATTTCATTTGGCCAGAGCCCTGGTAAGACATGACTGTTAACATCTCTTGTTGGGCAGTCAATCAAACAACAAAGAGACACAAAAACCTCTTAAACAGCCACACTACTGAGAGGCACAGAACAAAAAAGTCACAATACAGATGAAAATGCCAACAGCTTTAAAGAAACACAAAATGTTTGCAGTCAAAGCAACGCAGTAAAAAAAAAAAAAAAGCACAGAGACAAAGATAAACCACCAGCAGGCTTTCAGTCTGGTTTTGCTGTTGTATAGCACGGATGCGGGCTTTCTGGATGAGAGTGCCCAGAAGTTTATTCTGTCATAATCAGATCTGTCAACAATAGCAGCTTAAGCTCAGAAGTAAATGTATTAAAGTGTATTGAGAGAATGTAGTAGATTGACTGCAAATCCAAACACTTATACAAGTACCTGAAAATTGTACAGTACAGTGTTGGAGTAAATAATCACGTTAATTTCCTGCTCTGAATTTTCAGATCAATCTGACGAATAAAAGTGGCCATGTAAACTGAAAACTAGAAACTGCTGGTACACCAGCATCCCTGTCCACAGTGCAGCGAGATTTACATGTACAGGGTGTCAATCAAGAAGGAAGCCCCTGCTCTAAAACCTTCGGCATTCCTCACTTCTGCTAAGAGGACATTAAAGATGTATGTTGTACAATCATTCCACTGTGGAAAAGGTTTAAAAAAACAAAACAATTAAAAGCCCCAAACTATTGTTGATCAGTGTATAAGAATTTCTCACCACAATTGTATGTCCTGACACACAGTGAAACTAGAACCAACTCCGAAGTATTGAAAGTATTTCAGCTGTAAACAAAGTTCTCTCTATTTATACTGCAAGTACTGAATATACTGCTTCAGTTGATCATATGTTCACTGTAGTATATGTGGAGTATAATGGAAAGTTTCACCTGTTCATGGATCAAAATTGTTGCTTACCAAGTGATTGTCCAGCAACGATCCTGGCGTTCTCTCCAGCCACGGCTGCCCGGGCATTCCTCTCGCTGGCGTACTGAACAAAGGCGTAGCCTTTGTGGACAGAACAGCCCACAATCTTGCCGTATTTGGCAAAGATGGCCTCAATGTCAGCCTTGGTTACTACGGCTGTGTTGAGGTTGCCGATGAAAACGCGAGAGTTAAGGGAGCGAGGATCATTCTTGTTGGTCACGTTGCTGGTCTGGGTCTTCCCAGTCATCCTATTCCTGCAGCAATGCCTGCAGGGAGACACAGTTGAACACTGCTCAGGAAGCCAGGAAGGTTATATTGCAAAGGTTATACATGGAGAGTCAAACAGCGAGCAGCAGTGGGATGTAAACACTGGTCAGATCTGAGAGCATATGTTGTAAATAATTCCTCAGATTTTCTTTGTACAGGCTGAGAAACAAATCCCTTCCTAGTAAAACTGGGGTAAAAAGGCTTGCATGTTATCCTAAAGGCTTTTTGTAGACAAATCTTTAATGATTTTAGATTAGTCATATTCACGTATTTTTTTTATTTTTTTATTTTTAAAACTGCCACTTGTAAAACTTATAATACAGCATCTATTTGGTGTCATCCTTCCCTCCTGAGAAATGTTTATGATTAACCAAATGAGCAAAAGGACTGACAAAGAGGAAGACATTGATAGATAATAATTACAATAAATATCAAGCAAAGTTTAAATCAAACTCCAGGCACCATTGAACATAATTTTACAAAGCCAAACCTTGATTGCTGACATTTTTTTTTTCAATCATCTTTCAACTGTTTTCTCAATTAATCATTTAAAACATCAAAAAATAAAATAAGGTAAGAGGGAACTCTTTCCTGGTGTCTATTTTTTTTAGTTGATAAAACCCAACAATATTCAGTTTGCTGACATAAAACAAAGAAAAAAACAAGAAAATCTATAATTTAAAAAATGACTGACAGTAACTTTGGATTTACTCCACTGCTTATATATTTTTAAACTAATTGCTTGATTGTGGAAGCAAAAATCAAAAACCCAATGAAAATGAAATACATTTAAAATGTCTGAACAGACTGATTTTGGTTATTTTTGCCTAAACTGCTATTTTAAAATTCTACATTATTTATCTCGAGTATTCAATGAATCACATGGTTACAGCTCATGAGTCGTTATGCTGCTTATGCTGTTATTATCCTTGTCTAAGTGTTCACTTGTACTTGTGCCTACCTCAGTGAGCATGGAGACTGAGACAGATTGCTGTCTGCAGGAGGGGAGAGGAACTCTGACACGGAGGCGGCTGTGATTCAGGCGTGTGAATCTGATAGATCTCACTATATATGTGAACTGTGTTCCCACATTTGAAAATAGCGCATCACACTGAAGTCACAAGAATCCCCACTCACTGTTTTACCCTTTTCTCTTTTTTTTTCCCTTTTGAGTCTCTTCTATATGCAGTGCCAGAGGTGGCCTTTATACTCCAACTGAGTATTTCACATTATAATCACTATGTTCATCTTTTTCACAGCGTTTCAAAAAGGAGAAAATGTAGTATTATATATTGTTACCGCTATTGTTTCTATATACATGTTCATGTGATAAATAAAGCACACCCTACTTATCAGCACATTAAAAAAGTCCTTAGCAAGTCTTAAAATTAGGTAAATATACCAACATTATTTATTTACATCCATTATTTATTTATTTACCAAAAACTAAGTGCAAATGCAGAAGTATGTTAATGTTCATGACAGTACATTTACCTTGTTTGTAAAGGATGCCATGAGAAAGTGTCTTTTTTTTTCTAAAAACAGCATGGCAACACAGCTTAGGATCACATTAAACATGCCGCTTTGGTTGCTTTGCACATTGCTATTGATGTTGCATTCACTTGAATGATAGGTGTGAGGCCCCAGACATCAGCACTGGTATAAGAGGAGAAATCTAATCTTTTCAAACTTTTGCAATAACTCTCTCTGTATACACTGTGAATTCTGGGCTTGTACTAATATATCATTAAACTGGTGGTTTAAAAAATCGACACGACAAACTGGCTGTATCTCTAGCAACCAACATTCAAGGTGTAGGTAATTGGTGCACAACCGGCCAAAACAAGTTTGAAGCAATGGTGTAAATATGAGTGTGCCAAAATTCCTCCACAGCCATGTGACAGACTGATAAATTCATACAGAAAACAATTACTACATGCTAAAGCAGCTAAAGGTCATTCTACAAACTCAAACAAATAAATGACATGGTGTAACACGTTGTTTTATTTAGATTTTTTTTAACAAGCAAAAACACAGATTTTTTTATTATATCCTGATAAACACCTGATAAAACCTTAGACTTGAGAGGTGTACTTTCTTTTTTACATGACTGTATATGTACAAACTTGCTTTGTGTAAAGGTACCAACCTCCCAGGTTATCAGCATTAAACTTGTAGTATGTCATTATATTTGCATCATAATATCACAAATGACATTTAACTGCATAACCACTACTTATGCTTAGGTTAAGTACTCTTTGAATGAAAGATTTATTTGAGTGCAGCATGGTATGTGAAAGCATGTGAATATTTTAACCACCAGAAGAAGAATTACTTTCAAACAGAAACCAGGTCAACAGAAATAAAGATAATTTAACTGGACTCCTAACATTAATTTGCATTTAAGCATAAAGCCAATAGGTCATCTAGAATTAATCTTAGGGCAATCCTTCTGTAAACATCAGCAGCACATCATGATCTTTTTACCTCTGTGGAGCCTGCACTGTTTGCTCCTATCATGCCACAGTCCTGGGAGACGAGCATAAAGATGTGCACCACAATAATCGGACACATCCACTTCAAGAGGAAGGAAGAAACTTTCAAGTTGTTTCTTCTTGGAATTCCCAGTTGGTGGTGGTCTTTGTTTGTGAGTGAGAGTGTGTAATGAGGCTTTCTTAACCCAGATTTCACAAAGTGTAGACACATTGCCATGCAGGATAAACTCTCATGAGGCTATAAGGACAGAAGTGAGTCTCAGTGGTTAGCGCTGTTACAGCTACTCACAGAGAGGAGAGAGATTAATTATTAATACTAAGAATTATTTAACTAGATTTAGATATATTTGTTTATATATATAGTCATAATCAATTAATTTACAATCTCTGTGGTTTAAGCTTCTTAATTGAGAGGGTGCTCTGGGTTGTTCTTGTGTTATGGAGCTTTAAAAAGTCTCATTAGTAGATTTTATTTCCTGTACTGAATCAAGTTAGCTGTCTTTGTGCTAGGCTAAGCTAATCACCTGCTGGATGAGCGTCTTCTTCTAAATCTAAAAAACTCATTTTATAGAATCTAAAATATTTACTGTTTTCTATATAGTACTTGCTAGCTGATGTGCCTCTTACGAATATATTTAATTGCTTGATTTTGCTGCACAGCTGAAATCAAATGACCTGAATATAAAACATATACAAAAAGAGGTGCAGTTATATCCATAGGTATTTTCTCAGAAATATTTTCCCTGCTGGAGGTGGAGTGCAAGCATGTCGAGTGACAGTTACTCTAAACATCTGCACACATCTACACCAACACAGACGCACTGAGTGCAGTCAATCCTCTCTCAGGTTCCCCTTGCGTCACAGCTTCCCCCATCCTCCCCAACCGCTTCTTTACTTCCATCCTTTGCCTCCACCCACATATAATCCACTCTAAATCTCCTCTGCTGCTCTTCAAAAAATCTCCTTTTGCACAACAGAGAAGAGTAGATGAATTAAAACTGGTGCATGTCCCATATTACGGTAGTGCTGTGAGTTTGGAGTTAATTGACTTAATTATCGGTAGTGAGAGAGCAGGAAGCTGACACTCTATCCAATCAAACCTCAAATCCCATTCACCCCGTCTCTACCTTTTGAATGGTATCGCACCCCCAACACCTTACCCAACCTGCGGAGTGACTGATGGATGTGGAGTGCACTGAATGGCCTCTTTGAGGCAAATGTACAGAGGTGAGGCCATTAGATGGAAGATAGTTGATTAAGCAGGAGAATATTTTAAATAGATTTAATAAGAGAAAATGTGATTCAGACAAATGCTGAGCACTGAATGAAAGAGGTGGCATTTGCTTATTAGATACTAGTTAAGCGGTTTAAATGCACAGTGCTGGAAAGACTACAGTAGTTTGTAAATAATTTTTTTAGGTATTATATATTTATTCATTACATACAGTGGAGTGGGACATGCTAAATGGAATCTGCTGTTTCTTACATTTAATTAATGGACACTCAGCATTAACCCTACGATGTAACCTACGCCATAACAGATGCCATAATTGACAAGCAGCTCCCTGGAAAATCGAGCTACACATCATGTCGATGCAGCCTACAACTATTGTGTTTGGCCTGTTCAGTACTGTCAATCCCTCCTGGGTTTCCAGATACTTCTTTCCCACAGTTTTTTCACTTATCAGTGGGAGAAAAATAATCATAGCTTCAATATAAGGATTCCAGGAGGCAGACGGTACGCAAAGGCATGAATAGCGACTCGTAACGACGTCGGTCAGTTAAGGCAAAAACTGAACAATTATACATATTCTGTCTTAAAACAGAGAATGAGTTTTCAGTGATCACAAGATTAATCACATGTATTAATATGAGACAAAAGAGTCTTACATCTGCACCATCGCTCATTCTTAAAAAAAAAAAACTGCAGTGAGGATTTATTCTTTAAAAAGAATTTTAGCTTTGGAGGTGGGAATGTGGCTTTTGGCAACTGTAACCACCTAACCACCACACCATCCAAACCATAGATGTCCAAACTTTCATTAGATAATTGCATAGCAAGTGGCTAAGCTTTCCTACCTGAATATTAGAAGCTCACCGGACATCGAGAGTAACTTTGGGTTGAATATATGTTGTTCTCAAACTGCCATCTCTGTGACTAGGGGACATTCCCTCTATAGCTTGAGCCACAGCTGCTCAAACGTTAGCATCTAAGTAAGGTAATGAGCACGAAGACAAATGCCTGCCCAGCATCAGCAGGTTCTTCAAAGCCTGAGGGAACGGCATCGAGCAAAAACAGCTATATGGACCAGAAACGGTTGAAAACAGCAAATTGCTTCTTAAGTGTTTGTATGTCTGTTTTTGAATTTAAAGCCTGGTGCAAAGTTGCTTGTAGACACAAGACATTACCTCGACTAATGGCTTGAAGTTTCTTACAATGTCTGCAAACTTGTCAAACTTCTATTAGCAGCTGACAGCATCAGATGGTCACTGAGCAACCGCTCAAGCGACGCTTTAAATAACCGCAGGCTGCATCTGGTACAAAAATACAACCACAGTCAGTCTAAGCAGAAGCTTTCAGTCGCCACATTTTTCACGTAGAGCATCACTCAGTTATCCTCAATTACATGTTTTTAATGAAAGTGATCACAGGAAATAGGAGTAACATTATTCCTCTGGTTTTCAAAATGGAAAGAAAGAGACTTCAAAGGCCATTTACAATATTCATGAGGCTCTAAGATCCTCAAAGCCTTTTAAGAAGAAGCATGTGGCATAACTGCTGGCAAATGCTTGGTGGAAACGTCCCAGGCCAGGAAACACGCTCACATCGAATTCAAAGCAGTCTGATAGGCAAGACAGGAGGAGAGAGATGGTGCTGGATTCATCTTGGCATGCTTAACGCTCCTGAAATTAATGCAAAATTACATCTTCGTGCATCACCGGAGCTGTGAATACATCCAAACTCATCACTGGCATGTTTTTCCACACACAGACTTTGTTTTGTCTCTTAAAAGTCTTTCTTATAACACAGAAGTGAGTGTCTGACAGTGATGTTTTCCTTTCCTTTTTTTGTTCAGGGCTTCTACAGCGTCCTCCCGTGTTGCAGAGGTTCCAAGTGTAAGTATTTCATGGATCCTCTTTGGTCCTTTCACACTGACTGTCAGGGGCTTCAGAGCCTGAATTCTCCTGAGATAAAGAAGCGAGGAACTGGTGAAAGTAATCATTTTAGCACTTCCTCTCTCCCTGATCTCTCCTCACTGACTCACGCTCCTGTCTGAGGAAGAAAGATGAAAACTTCTCATCCGATATGACAAATACATATGGGATGTGAAAGATGCATTCAGGCCACACTCACTCCCCACTGTTTGAATGCTGCACTGCAACATTTTATCTTTAGCAAGTTGACAGCGCACAACCAAAAGCGACTAACCTCGACTCTCGTCAACAGAGGAAAGTTTAATTTGCAGACGTCTTCATAGTCTGTCTGAACAGAGCCATCGACACACGTCGGTTCTGCTTTATCAGGAGGCAGGTGTTTTTCAGCTGTGTCTCATGTCTCTTGCTTGTAGTGCCTTTCTGGAAAAACGTGGCTGCTCAAGTGAAGAAAATATTGGTTTATAATAAGACACCTTTTCACCTTTTTGCCTCATTTCTTTGATGGACAGCCAAACACATTACGAGGGAAATACTGTGTACTGAAACCTAATTACGCTTTCATACAATCTAAATTTACAAACTGGGCACCAATGCAGCTATGGATTATTTCTTCTCTTTCTACTGTTTAACATGTGTAACACAAACCATGAGGATCATCATGTAGATTAAAATAGATCAAACAAATGTTAATCAGCCATAAACAACAGGTAGGTTTAAGGTGTTTAAGATAGATTCCACCTGAGCGTATGCTTGATAAAGATGAAGCTGGAGGTTAGCTTAGCCAAGAGGCTAAACAGCAAGAGTAGCATGTCTGGAGAATAGAAGTTCTTCAACCACCTCTAAACCTTTTATCAGGGGACCGGAGGTGTCAAACAGGGGTATTTAACATCATGGGCCACTGAACTCTCCTCTCAGTGTGAAAAACTTTGAATTTACTGCTGTAAAATAAATAAAAAAATTATTGTCAATCGTGAAAAAACAGAAATCTTTTCCAGGCAGGTTCTGGCCCCCAGGCCTTATGTTTGACATCCCTGCCTTATATTAACACTATATACCCTGAATGTTTAATGTGTAATAAGAACAATAAACACTATGGTGATACCAGGTTAATTGAGTTTTTCTCTTGACTGTTGTTCCGAATTTAACAGACATGAAGAATGAAGCATTCGTGTATTTTAATTCTTTCTTTGTTTTTTTTCCTGCAGACGCGTAGCACTTTCCATGTTTCTGTTGTGAAGATGTGAGGATTTAACAAAATGTTTCAATAATTTTGCTGAAATCACTCAGTTACTTGGTCTGTGGCTGTCACTCTCAGTCATGGGCCAGTAAAAAAGCTTAATTACAGCAGCAAAACATCTCCAGACAAAAACAGGTTTAATTTTCAAAATTGAAAAACCTTGTTAAAATTGCATGAGGAGTGCATTGAATACAATCTTGTAATGAATTCAACTCAGAAAAACAGAAAAATATTTTGTTGAATATAAACTGATAACACTGTTGTATTTGTGAGTTCAGTATAAAGGTGCAATGAGCCGCTCTGTAACTTATAATAGAAAAACACAACAGATCAAAGTAACAATTGGATGATGATTAAAAACTATTTTAACTACTCATCATGTAGAGTAATGTAGATTAGTGAATGTTATTTATTAGGACTAAACCTAGTATTATGATTTATTAAATGTTATGCTGGAAACGGGCATTAATGATTAGTTTGAATGCAATAAACTAATCACATCTGGTTTGTAATTTCAATGTAATCGCCGCACATGAAAGGAAGTAACCACTTTCAATCTCAGCAAATGAAACTATCTGAAAACAACTTGACAGCACAGTAAGAGATGTGTTGTTCCAACGGAAAAATTTGTATTCCCCAATCGGTTGCTATAAACTTTATTGGTAGTCCCACATTCATGGAGGCTTGAAAACCATTGGTAACCACTGACTTGTGTGCAAACACTCTACTCGTCAAGCAGCAATGAAACTGAAAAACCAGAAATGGAGAATGTCACCTTCAAAGTTGCACCATTTGAAATGTGGTAAGGCTGGGGAATACATTTTCCATAGCAAGCAGAGGTTGCCAGGGGGTCAACAGCTGATTACTAGACCTATATCTCTGAGGCTGTAGGGAGTGGGAATAATATACCTGAAGCTTATTAATCTAATTTATGTCTCCTTTGTTCAAAGACATGCGCATTACAAAGGAATCAGTTTTTATGATACGCCCGTTTTCTCCATTCTTTTGAATCACAGCCAAATGAGAAACTAAATGTGGACAGAAAAACATTTATAAACTATGCTGCTTCCATGTATGAGTTTTTTCCCCGTCCTCTCTTATGTGAGAATATACACAGCATGAGGTGTGAAGATTTATCAAAATGCTGGGGAAAATGCTGTTAAGAATCTCTCAGTGACCCACCAGCTTTTATTGTTACTGGGAGACTCTGGAGCAGGAATAATGACTGCAGCTGATAGGACCGCCGCAATTTTTCATTGTCTGTCACAGTCAAAGAAAGAGATGTCATCACTTTAAATGCACAAATTCCACAAAGGCACAATAATATGCTTAATCAAAAAATATACAATTAAATTTGCATGTGAGTGCAGAGTCAAATTGCATTAGTGCTAAATTAAATTTAATTGCAGAACATAATGAATTTAACTCAGACAAATGGTGAAAATCAGACAGAAAAAAAGAGCATACCACAGACTTCTGAGCATTAACATAAGGTGACTGTGTAATAACAACACTATGTGGGCACCAGTGCCCTTTTTTAATAACCCTGTCTCACCCTCGTTCATTATTCCATGCTCCCTCTCAGCCATAAATTACTCGGCTAATGCCCCAACAGCAGCAGCTATTGCTGAATCATTCAAAGACCCCAATTAGCAATTAAGGACTTAATGAATAGAGGTCCTTGCTGGGCCGTTTTCCTCCCTGCCCAGAGGAGCCTGGTGGAATCTAATTTCTCCTGCAGGACTTGTACAGTAAATACTGGCTAACAGTGCAAAGGAAATAGAGAATAGCCCATTACTGCACACATATAACCAGAAACCTGCCCTCCAGTTTCGAGCCCTGTTTACTATGTAGCAGGAATTTCAGTTCTGCTGTGGATCTTAACAAGGAAGGATGACTGTCAGGCACTATTCTTATATTTTTTCCCTTCAGTTCACACCCCATTACCTTCTGCATAATACCTGTCTTGAGTTTGAATTGAAGAAGGAGAGGGGAAATGGCAACAAAAGGAGAGAGAAAGAGAGAGGGGGGTTTAAAAGGAGGTGAGATGGAAGGAGAGAATGAGCGAACTTCAAAAAAGGAAGAAGGGAAAAAGACATTTGCAATGCCAATCATTTTCATGGAGCTTAGAACTGGGCCTTGGACCGGAATATCAAAGATGGAAAATGCAGGCATACATCATGCGGTTGGTAGGTAGTGCTAGCTTATAAATTATTACTGCGACTCTATCCTTTTATATTACTATCCCATCAGCCTTTTATCATTTACATATTTTTCATATATTTGATGAATTGACTTTTGAACTGCAAGGCTATGCTTTACTGTGCGAGAGTCCACAAGTATGCGAATATGCATAGTTTCTCAAAGGAGAATACACTCTATTTTCCATCAGCTTTACCAGCCTCTTTATGGAGTCTCTGTGAAGCATGAAGACTGAGGGCACACGGTCACGTGCCTAAAATGAGCAGTGCCATAATCTGATTTGAGCAACCTATAGCGACGACAGCCGGGAGATAAAGCACAATGTGACCTGTACAGTGAGATGGGATGAAGTCATATCTCTGGAAGACATTTTATCTCGCATCTTACAATAATAGAAGTTCTGATTATCTCTGAAATCGGTGCAATTTAATAACATACCAGAAACGTGATCTGTGAGGTCAGTGTGTGTCTTTCACACTACTCTGTTTTGGGGTGATTTTGATGGTAAAAGCTGCTTACATATAGTCTCACTGATTCCACAGGGACATTGTTTTCAGGCATTTTTGCTTTACTGCATCGCTGTGCACCAATTCATTACATTCAAAGTATTCTTAAAATTTTACTTTCCGTCTTGTTGGGAGTCTACCCTGTTCTCATGAAAACAGAGGATTTCTCCTGCATTACTAATATGTGTATGTGAATGAATGACAGGGGGGGGGAAAAGACTCCACCTGCTGTTGCAGCAGGGGGAGTCCACACACAGCTCTGCTCGAGGGCATACGAACATATGCCATGCTTTCCCATATCTCTTGGCACGGACATATTTCTCCATTTCCTTAATTCTCCTCTTGTGTGAGTGCCAAATTTAGCTTCCTCTCCAGCAGGCTAAAGTAACTGGGTCACTAGAGCTGTGGGTAATTAGCAGATAACAAAATATGTTTCCGCTTTATGACACCAGAAGGGTGAAGACTGGGGGTTAAAAGGCATATTGAGGTAATAATTTGGGGCAGGAGTTGACACCCAGGGTGAAAGGTCAAATGTGAAAGTCAGAAATGGAGCAAATGAGTCGAAATATGCATGAGGCTGAGGGGGATGCGGATGGTGTGGAGGTTCTTTTCCATGAATGTGAAAAACAGCACGACAAAGAGCTGATTATCATTTCATTTTAGGAAGAATTTGCAATTTAAATGAAAAAAAGGCTCTCTAAACGTTACGTGCCGACAATGTTTTCAGTTTATTGTGCACAACAGATTTTGTAAGCAGAGTGACGGCATGGTGAATGCATGCTGTGTCACAAACACTAAATAGTGCTCATTTTAATGCAAATACACATCCACTGTGATGCAAGCAGGAAAGATTCAATTAAAAAAGAACAAAAACATTCGGGCAGGAGCCAGTTTTTCTCTCTTCGTGATCCTTCGCTTTCTGGTTTCTATATTTGTTGACAAAATAAAAAAAAATAAAAAAAATCCCAATCCCAAACAAGAGTCGTGTGGGAAATGCTACATTTGTAAATATTACAGTTCTTATTTTGTGTTGGAGATGAAAATAAGGGGAAGAATGTTAATTAACATCCACCAGCCAATTTTTTTACGTAGACCTGGAAAGACTGTTCGGAGATTTTGGTGCATATGGACACGATAGCGTCACACAGCTGCTGCAGATGTGTCAGCTGCACATCCATGATGCAAATCTCCCATCCCTGCACAAAGACGCTCTATTGGATTGAGATCTGGTGACTCTGGAGGTCGTGTGAGTACGGTGAACTCAACATCATGTTTGAGAAACCAGTTTGACAGGATGCAAGCCCTGTCACATTATGTATTCTTTTACAGGAAGCAACCATTAGAAGATGGGTACACTTTGGTCATATAGGGATGGACATGGTCACTGACAATACTCAGGTAGACTGTGCTGTTTAAATTATGCTCAGTTGCTACTAACGAGCCCAAAGTGTACCAAGAAATTATCCTCTGCACTGTTACGACACCACAAGCAGCCTGAACTGTTGCTACATGATGCTTCATGTTTTTACACAAAATATTGATACTTTTTTTTTAATGCCTGGTCCCATCTGACCTGATTAGAGCCATCATTAACAAACACCTGAACAGGTGTATTTGATAAAGTGGCCAGTGAGTGTCAGGTAGAGCATATTCCAGCTTTGTTTTGTTTTGTTTTTTTACCTGTGGCTTTGAAATCTAACTACAGAAAAGACCAGTCTCACTTATACAACTACATAACAGCTTCTTTCAGCTCCTCATTCACAAGGGGTTGCCAGCGGGAAGCTCTGCATATTTGATTTGGCAGATTTTTATGTTGCGTGGCCTTCCTGATGCAACTTCCAAGGGTTCTGTGTCTCCTCCTGGAATCCTTTGCTTTTTAGGCAAAAGTGTAGAACTCATAACTAATTTACTAAATTACCTGGGTGCTTTAGATCAGTTTCTGACAGTGAGTGTGCCTGAAATAAACCACATTTTTTTAGGTTTACAGTAATGATGGAGACCATGCAACAGCTTGAGTCATTTATGAGTCATGTTCAAAGTGTGTGTCTTTTTAAAGGTTTTAAAGTGGCTGCTATCAAACACAATCAATTTTAAAACAGCTGAATTTCTTTTAGTATTTTTAGATTTACTAAGCCTGGAAATTCCCAAACTTTGAGCCTGGTATGCTGCTGATCTGCTTTTGGTCAAATACCCATTTCAGCTGTAAATTAATAGCAACAAATGGAGTCCTGTGCAGCTTTCACACGGACAGTCTGCATAGCCCCTTGGATGATGTATCCCTGATTGGGAATACTCGGCACGGCGGTATAATCTTTAGGTTTTGCATGCAGACAATACATGTTGTGGGATCAGTCGGTGGTTGGTTTTAATGGGATTTGTGATTAAGGTTCCTATCTAAGTGGATTCCTCAGAGGTGTGTTCAGAACACGATCTGATGCATTTATTTTTTTTTACCAGAGTTTGACTGTTTATTAAATTCTTGAGTAATTTTTGTGTGTAAACTAGCAAAAAAAATTTTATCTGCATTTCTATCCTTAAAAACTAAAGGATATTCCAGTTTTAAAGATTTACTATAGATAATTTGTATTCTATGAAAACATTTCAATGTTTTTAAGGTGAAAGAGCTTCTTTAATCTTCATCAAATAACGTTTTGGAGCAACAATAATATTTACTCCTTACCAAGAACCAATCTTCAAAATGCAGAGTAAAAACTGAAAACCATTGTATTTTGAATGGCACTGGACTCGATTATACATTGTTTGAAAGCACAAAGCCGCATGGCTCAAAGCGTGTGGTCATTTTAGGATACCAATACCACGGCAGCAAATAGTTTTATACTTGCACACGTAGCAAAATAGCAGCTTCTTTTTCTGTTTTATTGTCTGTGTGGCTGCAAACCTGTTAAATCTCAGTGTACTGAAGTTTATTTCCGCCAACAAAGTCCAACTCACAAAATGCTTTCTGCTTCTTCTTCTTTGGTAAAAAATGGTGGTGAATGTCATAGGGTTACTTCTGTTGGGGTCAGAAAACGCTCTGGGAAAAGTATAAATGTTCCTGATACTGGTAAAACAGAAATATCTACTCTGCTATACTTCTGTTTATTCTTAGTGCATAAGATTAGAGATTAAATTCTAAACACTAAAGAATAAAACACAGCAGAAATCATTAAAATAAGTTTTTAAAATTGGGCCGGCTACACTTGAGCTTCTTTAATGAAGCTGATGTGTAATGTTTGCTGAAGAAGTCTCAGTTAAGCTCTAGAGTAACTTAAAGGGCACAGTGTGTGCTTTTATAGTGCTGTTTATATTTTGTCAACACAAACAGCTCACTGTGGTCCCTTGAAAACACACACACATAAAAAAGAAAATAATGTAATCTTAAATGTCAAGGTTCTGGCTTAATATCTCTAAATTTTGTGTTACTTCTGAGCAAGTCAAAATTTTGCGATACAAACATGAAATTTTGACCAAAACATTTTTGTATCAGTGGCATAAACAAACTTCCACAGATCACATGCAGTATGAGGGGGAATTAAAAGAATCAAGCCCACAAGGATGAGCCAAAATGTGCATTTTCTCTAGTGGACAATTCCTGGCTGTAAAAGTGAGTCGACCCATATAGACTCATGTTAAAATGTCCAAATTTCCATCATTAAAACGCACATTTACAGCCCAGTCTCTATGGATAGTCTTACCCTTCACAAAAATGCCTGAAAGGGATAAAAAATTTTATAACTTATCCATCTGAACACTAGAATAAAAGGCTCTTTTAGTCACTGAACTGGACCACTGCACTCTGGCTGTGCTGTTGGTGCCTTTAGGAGCATTTTCATGGACAGATGACAAACATTACAGCTTCAATTGATTCAAAAAGTTTGTGCTTCAGTTTTGGTAAATGTAATCTTAGTATTTTAATGTTACTTTGCACTAATGATTAGATGTGAGTGTCTGCGCAATGCAGGGATGTAATTTATGAATACAGCTTGCTAACACCTAACAAAACAATCTGACATTAGCTGATAGCTTAGCACTCCACCCTTTCATCCAATCTGGCAAACATGCCAGCAAGGGCTAACGTCGAAGCTCCAAAATGCATATTTGAAAACCAGCTGTTGACATCTGTCTGTTTATCCTGTGTACAGTCAGTCAAAATGTCCAACTCTAAGCACTAAAAAGCATGTTTACACCCTGGTGCTGGAAATGGTTTTAGTGTCGAAAGCTGATATTCTCTTTTATAACAACAGAACAATGATCACCCTTGAATTTGTTAACAATTAAATTTAGGGGCGCAGTTGATTTGATTGAGAGGAGCACCGACACAGGCAGCTGCAGGCGATCTGCCAAGGCCTCAATTTGTGGTGTCAGTTCCTTCAGGAGCACATCACTGGAGTTATGTGATAAATAATAAGGCTGACTGTGAAATATGTGCTGTCTAACAGTTTTGCTCTCTGGTTTGGGAGAAATTATTTTATCAATCTGTTACTAATTAGCAGGTTTCTGTGTCTGCGTGATGCACCTGTGCAGTTTATGGGTGAGGATTCCAGGTGTTACCTTTGCACTCAATTCTCTCCTCTAAATATAGTCACTTCTGGGAACAGAAAACAAAGATGGCGTGGGTCATAAAACAAGATTTAATTCCCCAACATGTAAATCCAGAAACTAATTAATTCTGTTTCATATAAAGTATTAAATTAAACTTATACTTTAGATTCCTATATTGAAACGGTTCAAGAAATGCTCAAATGTTTAATTTAAACTACTTTCCCTGTTGATAAAACACAAAATGATAATTATCCTTTCTTAGGCTTTTGAATGTGAGGTGCAGAGCTTGAAATAGCTGAGAATAAGACATCTGTGGTGGAGAGGGCAGGGGTTAGTGAGTAGAGACGCTCCAGACTTCCAGGCAAGAATCATCTCGCTCCAGCTGCCAAAGGAATAAAGTGTTGGGAGCTGTCCATGGTGCTGAAATCAACCACTATCTCTGTGCACAGGGAATAGAAGGAACTGGCCGTGATGCCGAGATAGTGACGCTGCAAGGCGAATGGCACGTCTCACAACAAAAGTGAGCATCAGGTGCATGCATACGTACACACTGGCTGTCGTTCAGTCAAGCTGCTGCTATCCAAACACACACTCTGCCCAGAGAAATGTGTTGAATATGACAAATGCAGGCGTAGAAATAGCATCCGAGAGCAGCAGCCTTAATAAGGAGCAGTGGGTATTACCACATGCATAATGTAACACAGAACTGAAGTAGATATCACACGTATGTACTCATAAAGCCCACTCCTCCACATGAGCATCCCATCATCTTTCTTTCTGTTTCTGCCTTTGCCCGTATGCTTTTCTCTTTGGTTATCTCTCACATGCAGGGGATATAAAAAGAGACAGAGAGAGACAGCTCTCCTAATCTGTTCTTTGACCTATAGTTTGAAAGCTGCAGCCGCTCTAAAATGTTTTTCATCCGTAGCTCGCTGAAGATGGGCTCTGTGGTGCGTGGCTTCAAGGCAGCCCGCATCGTACACCTGCTAAGGGTCAATGATCATCTCAGCCCACGGGGGCACAAACGTAAAGCCGGGCCTCCGCTGGATACGGGCAGGTTGCTGACCGGTCCAGAAATGCCTGGCTAAACTTTATTCCTTCCATCCCCTCTCTGAGCTCATAGCGATTCAGTGCATGCGTGTATCGGCTGGCTATTCCAGAGTCAGCCTCCCACCCTCATCCCTTGTGAGAGATAAGTATTGTTTGCGTAGCAGCACATTTCATGCTCGGCTTCCCCCACCTGTTCCCTGACCTGCGAAGTCTGAAGGCTGGAAACGCTGTCAAACGTCTCCACACACATCTTTTGAGGCTGATTGAAAGGTTTTTGTCTAGAGCTCTGAAAGTTTCACTCAGCGGAGCACAAAAACAAAACTTTGGTCAAGGATTCCAGCAGCCATTTAAAAGGGGAACGTCACATGGATTGTCTGGGATTTAGTGTTCTTTTTGGATTTGTTGCCTGCAGGTTTGTGGGTGAGATCTGGCTGATACAGCAAGGTCAAACTATTAATCAAATCTATCAAGCCTGATTTGCATAATGAGCTGTCACAGAATTTCCAGCCAGCTCTTTTCCCCTCTTCATTGACTCATTTAGTGAGTTTAAGTTTCCCAGCTTCTCTGCGTAAAGCCTGAGTGTGTCAACCAGTTATCAATCCCACATGCATCAAGGCTTATGTGTGTAGCAAGACAAACAGGGCAGAGAAGCACAGCTGTGTCTGGTTCAGCTGGCAGGAATCTGTTTCCTTTTGCATACCAGCGATTTGCATTCATAAAGTTGTTTGAATTTTGCACAATGCTGTCACTGGAAGGCAAATGTGAAGAGCAAAAGAGCTGAATGCCTTCACCTTTTCCAGTCGCTCTCTATAGAAACAAATTACACATTTACAGTGGAGATCTTTCTAACTGTAGCATGGTGACTGATTTATGTTTCTTCTCTTTTTTCTTCATTAAAAGAGCTCAAATTAGTTCATTGTTTAAAACAAATCCAGGTTTGTTCGAGACATTTACTTAAAAAGACAAAAAAAAGAGGAAAGGAAAGTTCAGACTTCTCTCATCTAGGCTGCGGAAAGAAGTACAAAGACAGCACCAAAACAAACTCCAGCGAAGTTAAATTTCTCACCTATTGGAAAAGCAAAATCCTCAAAGATGAAAATCAAAACTGTTATTTTTGCGCCCGAGGAGACGTACAGCCTCGAACACCAGAGAAACACTGTAAGACCCGAGAAAAGCACCAAAACCACACCAAAATAAGCCATGATAAAGGAGGAAAAAGCCAGAAAATAAGCAAAAGGTCGAGATCGGAACAAGTGAGCTCGTGAAAAAGCTGCTTCGGGAAGAGGAGAGGAAGACAGAGAAGAGGGGGGAAAAATATCAAGAGCGTCCGCAAGCACGTAGGGCTATTTCTCAGTGGATGTCACCGGAGCACAAACACTCTGCATCCAAGATTTAAATCATTGCATGCAGAAAACGAGAAAACATTTTCCCCGTGTCGAAACACCAAGAACAGGAAGGAAGAAAAAGAGGACAAAAATATGCTTAAGAAAATGGCAGTGGGAAATGTACTCACCGAGCGGGAGTAAAAGGTTTCAATTAAAAAGAAATTGGGCGTATAGCCGTGTCGGATTGGCGGTGTGCAGGCTTGTGTACACCGAGGCTCTGCGTCTCTTTTGCGCTCTCCGTTCGCTGCTGGTGGTTGAGTCATGTGACTTCGGATTGGTCAGAGTTTTTGAATCAGTCCGAGCTTTCTTCTTGTATTCGCTGCTGTCTTTTTCTGCTTTTCTCTTTCTCTCTGATAATGTCACTGATTTTTCCACGTAGAGCTTTTCCAGTTTCTCAAAATAGAGACTGGCACCTCTTTGAGGGTCACTGCGGGAGTCCCAGGAGGGTCCATGTGGTAACATAACATCTATTTCCCAATTATTTATTATGTTCATTACATGAAAAAAAAAAAAACACATGCAATGTGATTATTTTAATAATACAGTTTAGAGACAGTTTTCAAGCTCAGTTTGAATTCACAGTCTGCAAACATCTTGTAACCTCTCTGCTGTATAATGTGGAGATTGATTTGATTTGCTGGAGGAACACTGACTTAAAAGGCCCGATAGCTCATCCTCTGATTGGTCTGAGAACTTTTTATTAAATCCGAGTTGACCCAGAAAAGCAGAGATGTATGGAAGCTTGTTGCTGCCAGTGAAATAAATAAATAAAAATGTCAAGCAGTGCTAAGTCAAAGTTTTGAGTTATCTCAAAATTTCTAGTTACACAGTTTTGGGTGGATGGACAGTAAAAAAACAAAAACAGGCTTCTCTACAGAAATGTTAAAGCCCTGCGGGAGCTGCTATAGGAAAAGCACATCTGCCGCATGAACTTACCTATAAGACATCTGAGCGTCTTTGGGGTCTTTAAATTTTTAACTTCTGGGAATTACTGAGATGTTTGTCTAAAAAAGTTTCTCCTAAGCATACTGCTAGTATAACTCCAGCTTGTAGGTCATCATTTATATCCATTATATAACAGTACCCAGACAAAAATTAGGACTGCATCACTAAAATTAGGAGAGATGGGGCAAGAACCTTCACTCTGAGTTAAAACGACCACACCCCAAATCTCCAAAATAAGCTGAACCCTTTTCTATGGCGCTCCCTAAAGACCACAGAGGACATTTTTTTCTTAACTCACCATAAAATGTAGATTTTTTTGCAATGCTTTTGCCTTTATGTCACAATAATTTAGTCGTAATATGGTTTACATGAATTTTAATCCACATGAATAGTCGTTGTGATCCAGTCCAGTAAAAGAAAGGCTGCAGATAACTTGAAGAGGAGAAATGATGTGACATTTTACATGATGCATTTAATGCTCATTACTCATATTTAACTGTAGATGTCCAACAGCATCCAGCTGCAGGTTGTGAGCACAGTTGCAGCTGTTCTTCCTGCTGTGATTGTTGAACTGCGCCTGGATAAGTGGTTATTGTTCGGACTTCTCCTGCTGCTGCGGTTCAGTCTCTAGTGAATATGTAGCAGGAGAAATAACTCAAAAGTATTGTGAGGTTATGTAAATGTTCCATAACATATTCTCATCCCAGGTTGTTGCACTGTATAATGCCACCCTGCACAAGGTAACAATATCCGAGAAATAATGATCAGGTTTAACAGACCTACAGTATCCAGACAAGAAGGCTGGTGGGGGTGGGAATGGCCAGGAGACCATAGTTTGCACTCACTTTTTGCTTTCATTGTCACTCGTTGATTAGGTTTACTCACTAAAAATTGCTTTTGTACCTTAAGGAAAAGCATGGTTCAGGTTAAAATGATCTACAAAACATTAAAAATGCATGTAGAAAAGTGATGAGCTGGAAGTGACCCCTGTTTATATTGCCATTGCATGAGCTCTGCAGCCCCACCAAAGTACACTGTATAATGTAACACACCAAAGACTTTGACAGGACATTATTTTCTGAGGCCGACGAAAATGGACTACGTTTATCTTGAAGTAATGCAAAAACAGTCCTTAAACAATATCTGTTGAGCTTAAATCCTGTTCGATCACCTGATGAACTGTCTTCCTCGTTTTAGCCATCACGGTCTCACAGTGGTGATCTCAGCAGTTTCACAAGTGACATACATGATGTTCAAAACTGGGGAAAAATAGCAATCTTGTCGCATGTATGATAAATTGAAGCTCCTTTATGCCGCTGTCAAATGTTCAACATAAGAGAGAATTACTTGTGTCACTGACATCCATCAACATTTTTCATTACACCGCTCCTTGTAGCTCATTATGTTATTTACATAAATTCAGTCCTTTTGCCAATTAACCATCATTGCTGAGGGCAGTATCACCCTCTAAGATTTTCATATATCATCAATTTCCAATTCAAGCCTCTTTGTGCTCTCATTAAAATCCGCTTAAATGATTAATCAGCTGAGTTTCTACTGGGCCTTATGAGAATACTGGTGATCAATGAAGATGTCAATGGCAGCGGCTCAATAACAGAGTTTAAAGCTCAGTTAATGTCCACTTTGCCAGTTGGCCACAGGTAAGAAGCAGTATTTACTGAGCTTTCTGCAGGATGTTAATACGACTCGAGGACATGAAAGGTGCAGCATTTCTTAGGTCTGGAAAACTTCACCCCAGCTTATCATCGTGTTTTATTTGATCCTGCTGTGCAAGGTTGATGGCTCCAGGGTTTCTACCCATTCTTGACGGAAACACGAGTGGTCGTGCTGTCAACAGAAGTCTTTGTTGTTACTGCAGCATCTGCCGGGCATATGAGCAAAGGGTCTGCATGGATCAATGACTTCTCAAGGCCCTGATAGACACAGGCAGATAGACGCAGGGGCAGCCTGCTTCCATGCACCTTTGTTTTCTTTTTACAAAGACAAATAACCTAATAGACTTTGACAAATACCTCGGGACCGGCATTTATCAGACATGTTCTTTGTGCTTCTTTGATTTGATACAGTGTGATTTAGGAAAACTTGTGTAAAGTGTGTTTTGTGACTGATACAGATAACAAACTTTAATCTCTTTGAGCTTCACTTGATATTTGTAAAGCTTAAAAAAACGTTAGTGCCAATAAGAAGAAATTCATTTTTGCAACACAAAATAAACAAATGCCTATAACGCCAGAAGCCACTTTGTTAGGTACACCTTAATAGCCCTGGATTGGAACCAGTTTTTTGTCTTCAGAACAGCCTTAATGATTCGTAGAATAGATTCAACAAGTTTCTGGAAACATTACGCAGAAATTTTGGCACATATTGACATGACAACATCACGCGGGTGCAGATGATTTGACAGCTGCACATCCATGATGTGAATCTCCCTGTTTCACCACATCACCAAAGGTGCTCTGTTGGACTGAGTTCTGGTGATTGTGAAGGCCATACACTCATAGTGAACTCATTTTCATGTTCAGCATGGTCAGCAACAATAGTCAGGTGTGCTGTTTAAACAATTCTCAAGGGGCCTACAACACTGCATCACCAACAGCAGCCTGAACCACAGTGCAAGATGGATCCATGCTCTCGTGCTGTCTACATCAAATTCTGGCAATGTGAAAGCTGAAGCAGAAATAAGAACTCACTAAGCCAGTGAGACTGTTTTTTTTGTTGTTGTTGTTTTTTGTCTAGTTTTTGTGACCCTGTGTTAACTGTAGTCTCAGTTTCCTGTTTGTAGCTGACAGGAGTGACACCTGGTGTGGTCTTCTTGCTGCTGTACCGGATGCGCATTCAGAGATGCTCTTTTGGCACTGGCCATTCTCCTCTGACCTCTAACCTCTAAGGCATTTTCACACAGAGATATTTTCTCTTTTTTCAAACAGTTCTCTGTGAAGCCTGGAGATAGTTGTGCAGGAAAATCCCAGCTGATCAGCAGTTTCTGCAACTTCCTGAGCCCCTGACACTGACAACCACACCAATCTGATGCTCAGCTCGATATTCAGCAGGCTGCTGCTGTGATTGGCTAATTAGATATTTCCACTGAAGTTTGATCAGATGTACCTAACAAAGTGGCCAGTGAATGTAACTATGCATCAGGAGATAATGTTTTTACAGAGACTTAATATTGTATACAAAAACATAACTGATGCTACTTTTGTGATTTCATTCAGTTTCTATTATGATGCTGACACATTTTTTCACAGTTTATCCAAGAGACGGATTCTTTTTAAACAACCGTCAGTTCATGTGTTAAAATATATGTCGTAGTTTATTTGCATATGCTGGTATCGCTTCCTCCATAGATTTTGCTTTTAAATGGGGTTCTGAGTAAGGTTTCGTTCATAGCAGGTTTTATCACTGATATTTGAGACTGTCCTTCCCCAGACAGTTGCTATAGGTTATTTGTAGTTTTATAGTTGTTTTTAATCTTAAACACTTTGACAACCGACAAAATGTATTTAACATTGCACAGCGTGCAATGTTAAATTGCCAAGCAGTTTAAATTTTGTGGTCAAAAGTCAGCTGTAACATTTGTGGTTCCTGCACCCTACCTGCCCTCTGATTTTTTTTCACTCTCTTGAAGTGGAGCCACTCCTGCACTGTGCAGCTTTTCAGTGGTGCTTAGGTGGGTTGCTTTAGATGTCGGGAACAAATATATTGTGTAGCTGGAGGCCTAATTTGTGCAGTCATTGACTCAGTCACTCACTTGCCTCTTCAGTCCCACCTGCCCTGCTGCATTACCTGATGTTTCCTGACCCTCTTCTCACCTGTTTTCACACCGCTCATCAGCCCTCTTCAGTTTATGCAGCACATTCCCACCCTCCTACCTCTTGTTGCCTCAGCAGAAACCAGAGCATCACCGTGTATTTACGGATTCAGATTTCAGCTCTTAGTTCTTGCTTGTTTCTCTGAACTCTGCCTGTGCTTTGGATTCAGCCTCGGCCTGCTCCCGTGTTGTGTTTTCATGCTTCGTTGTTTTGGAACAGTTAACCTTCTTTTTGTAAGCAACGCTTGCTATTTTTTCTTTTTCTTCTTTTGCTTTTACCAGCTGCCTCCTGTGTGCCATGCTCTTGGCTCCTCTGAACACAACCCTGAAATGCCGGATAATGGTGGCCGCAACATGAGGTTTTTTTCCTCCTTTTTATTCCCATAGCAACCAGTAAGTCAGTGGTGTTTTTAGTGCAGCATGGGATGTTGTGTGAAAATAATTATATTGCATGAGACACGATCCCCGTTGTAGACGAGGGCCAGAAATGCTCACATATTAACGCTATACAACTTGTGAAGGTCACTGTGAAACCTTCGGGGCAGGAATCTTTTACACAGGTACACACAGATCAGCCACAAGATGAAAACCGCCGACTGGTGAAGTAAGTAAAACCGATCTTCTCATTAAAATGCAGCGTTCTGAAGGAAGACCTCAGGTCCTGCTATTGATGTGGATGTTACTTTAACTTGTGACATGCCCCTAAACACCTATCCCTGTGATCTGAAGGCAGCAGCCTCTCTCAGCAGAGTAATGGCCACAGCTTTGTCCCAAAAACTGCCCTTAACAGCACGGCTGAGATTAATTAAAACCTCCCCAGATCCCAATCTGAGCTGCCAAAACGAACCCACAAGGAGGTCCTACTGTACAGTACAAAGGACTAAAGGGTCCGCTGCAAGTGTCCTAGAGCGGGAGACACGCAGAGATTCATGCTTAGACAAGGACCTACACAATGTTAGGAAGCAGGTTTTAATGTTGTGGCTGATCATGCACATCAGATGTGACAGATTGCATATTGGCTACAACTCATCATTTACAATAATGAATGATAAGAGTCAAAGACCAGCTACTCAAAATAACTGTGATTGTCCCAGTTTCAGGTTTTGGGAATGTATTTTTGTTTCCAGCAGTATCTTTTTGTTCCTCCCTCTGTCTTGTCTCTGTATGAAGGCCTTTGCCCTCATGGTTTTCTCCTCCTGTTTTATTTTGATATATTTCTTTATGAGTCTTCTGTGCTTTTAGTTCCTGTCTTTCATTCAAGCTTGTTTGGAGAGCATTTCGATTTGGATTCATCCAGCATACTCAGTACCAATGTTTCCTCTAAGCTGAGCGCGTGTGCAATTGCGCACTGCTGGCACGGTCTCTGCGCACGGAAAATCTGTGTTGCGCACAAAAAAAATCTAACCTGAATTGAAATTAAAATTAATACTTTAACAATTCTGTTTTGCAGTGTTAGTGTCACGGCTGGCGGAGTGAGCCGTGTGTTGTGGAGGAAAAGGAGGACCCAAAATGCAGCAAACTGATGATACGAGTGATGTTTATTTACAAGGTGGAGGTGGCAAAAACAGGCAACGCAGCATGAGCAATTACAAACGGAAACCTAAACTGGGAGAAACTAAAGAGCAAACCTGAGACCATACAAAGGGGTGCGGGGCAGAGAGACGCAGAGTAATGCAGGCAGATGAATGCAGATAACGCAGACGAGCCGACAAAGAACACAGACCGACACCCACTAAATATACACACACAAGGTAATCAGGTAATCACTCACAGGAGGGAAGAACAGCTGAACCTAATACACATGAGGACCGGAGGAGACACAGACTTTCAGAATAAGACAGGAACTCTAGGACACGAGCCTACAAAGTAAAGCAGGGAACACACGGACTGATTTACAACACAACATGGGGACAAGAACAGAGCACCAAGGACAGACACAGGTAGGGCTGAATATACACTAACTTCAGGTTCAACCCTAAACCAATACAAATCAAAACAAACACAAGGCACAAAAATGAACTTCAAGAAAACACAAAACGCTGGGTCAAAACGACCCAGGACCGTGACAGTTAGTCAGTAAGTGACTGGCTGCTCCCGTATGGGATTAGAACGATGCCACCTTATCCCATAGTCCAGCCAATAATGTGATTCACATTCGTATATACGCAGCTAATCAACGTCAGGCAGGCTATGGCAGCGTCCTTATGTGCCAACACATGCTGATGTGGAGTGAAGCCATGTTAATGACAACGTGCACAACCATTGGAGATGTGAGCAGGACAGACGGAAGAATTGACGGAAACAGTGTGGACTTTATACCAGTTTTTCTATTGTGTTGATAGGCCACGTAAAACCAGAGTTATGACAAAAATATATGCAATGTTTGGTTTTCTTCCTGAATACTATCTTTACTGCGGGAAGAAACGGTAAAAACTGCGTTTTATAAGGAAAACGCTCGAAAGCCTGTGAGCAAAAACAAAACCAAAAAAACCC
>NW_005187432.1:4453921-4455071 GCF_000239375.1 Pundamilia nyererei | reverse complement strand
TGCTGTTGCTCACAGTGGTCCAAGGGATCGCTCAGGGAGTTTGTGTGTTTTCCTCAGACACATGAAAAATTAGAGGGAACATTGCTCAGTACTACTTGCTATTTAAAATAGTTATTACAAAAAATAAACGACATTACTTTTGCTTATCTCTGTATAAAGAACCCAATTACATTAAAAGAGCAGATTTAATTAAAGATGACATGGATGGGGGTCTACAAGTCATTGACTTTGATGGTTTAAACTGAAAATTATAAATGGCTTAAAGATTAATTTTCAAAAACTTGGTTGGTAAAGTATATTTTTTAATAGATGCAAATTCATTATAATAAATCTCCCAATTAAATTATCCGTTTTTTGCCAGCAGATCATGATATATTGGAAACTCCTGCATAATCATAATGTGATCCATAATAACACACCTTTGTGTGGGATAATAGGTATATCACTGTCAAGAGACTATCACCGTGTAACAAGCACTGGATGGAGAGAGGTATTTATGTTGCACGTGGTTGATATTAAAAGCTGCCGTACAATATGACTCATTCTGAATACTTTCCACTCTATATCTAATTCAGTTTTATGCTTATTAATTAATTAAGACAAACTTCAACCTGATCACCTGTCTGCTACAACTCTTTTCTCAAGGCTCTGACTTTAGTATAGTTGAAATGTAGAAAATTAGACATATGAGTTCCTGAGATGTCTTAGAGAACATCTGTCCTTTACTTCTTTCTAATAAATATCTGAAGTTCCCCATAAATCCCAAAGCCAAAGAAATGTATTTTAAACTTTTAATTGGAATGCATCTATTCAGTGAGTTTTTACAATAGAATAGAAGAGTAGAATTGAAACTAGCAACAGCATATACTAGAGTATTGTGTGGCCAGCAATTTTACTTCTTTGTTACAGTCGGTGTATAATATACCATACATAAGTCAGGTTTTGTGGATATAAATTATATGTTACCGTCATGAAGTTGAACTGATCAGATGCTTTCATGAGGCTTTACAGGTTCATAATGTGTCATTTTAGCCTGTTAGTAGGTGTCTGTGAAGGTTCTCAGTCATCCAGGTCATCGTAGTCAAAGGAGCTTGCAAAGAAAAGCGTCTGGACTTCTTTTAGTTGCTTGAAGACGTTTCACCTCTCATCC
>NW_005187432.1:4449965-4452846 GCF_000239375.1 Pundamilia nyererei | reverse complement strand
AGGACACATAGCACATCGTGCTAAGATTGGCCAAGTTTACAGCTAATAGCTTTTTGAGAATCACCTCGTTGGTGCATTAATTGTGTTTTATTCCTGTCAAATTGTCCTGTCATTGGCATGCTCATTCAACTGAAGAAATGGTACCAAATGATGGATTTTTGCCAAAAAATGCCTAAAGATACCATTTAAAATGGATTTATTTCTACGTTGTTTGTTATGTGTAGACATATCCTTTGAATTGGGTTAGTTTTGTGCTTGAATGACTCATAGGTCAGTGTTAAGCGGCTTACCAAACAAACTAAAAGCATTCCTCTGAAAGTCAGGTGCAAGAACTGGACTGAAAGTGAGTGGAAAGCAGCCAAAGTAAAAGCCTGAAGAATGGTTGCTCAAGACCGCTTTAAAAATGACGAGAGACTCAAGGATTTTGCACCACACTGTAGGTGAGAGCTATTGTTATAAGAAGCATAAATTTATTTTTACTGACCATGTTTCACACAATGTTAGATCCAATGCCAAAGTCTCAAACAGAAGCCAGAAAAAAGTATGCTGAGGGTAATTTCAGCTTTTTATAGAAATCTGTGGCCTACTGTTCCTAGAGCAACGCATCTGAAAGGTCTGAGTCTTCACTTCTGCAAAAACCTAAAAAGCAACAAAGGGAAAATGGACACCACTCCTTTCTGCTCAGTGTCACACAAATCTCAGAGCAGATGCCATTCCAGCACAGTGTGACTAAGGATTTCTGTATCTATTCATCTCAAGCCACGTTCCTCCACCCCGGTGCGCATGGTAATTCTCTGGCTGGGATCCCGAGCTCTGTGTGGATAGACCAACAATATCTGGCATGCAGCTCGCCTTATGCAGCTGATACTTTGGCTGACACTCCCAGGTCCGAGCCACACGCCTGCATTGGGAAGAGGTGTTCGCAGCCGAGCTGTGTGTGCTGCAGGGCCGGTCTCATCCTCAGCCCCTGATAAAACTGGATTTATTCCCAGCCTCAGGTCGAGACACGAGTCTGAACTGAGGCAGAGAAAGAGCTGTAATTATAGCAGGGAACGGGACATGTAATGCAACATTAATGGCAGACGGGCTGATGCTTCGCCCACAATGCCCCCTCTTCAAACACGACTAGTGCATTAGCAGCAGGCTTCACTACCCCACACTGATTGAAGCTATTAAATACAATTTAGGATATGCAGAAAGGGAACAGAAAGCTGGTGGCTGAGTGGTGTATCTATGAAGACCAAATCATTTTTTGTCCTGGTGCAATGCTGCTGCTATTATTCAAGGTTCTTTGGGAGGAAAAAATACTGCATTTTAGTGGTGTCTAAATTACAGCTCTGAGGAAATTTTGAGTGCTTGTCCTGTAATTTTTTTCCCCTCACTGTTGCTCTGTTTTTGCTCATACCCCATTTTTCAGGCATTGCTTTGCACACCCTGCCATTTCTCACAGAAATTACTACGCAAAGAAAAGTAATTTGGTTGTCTCTGAGATTCATGAAAAAGCCATTTGTGCTGCTTACTCAAAAATAAGTATTAGACAAAAAAGGTCATTTACTGATGCAGTCAGTCTGTATGTGTGCTTTTTGTGAATCTGCCCGCATTTATTTATGTGGGGGTTTTTGTTGTCTTTTTTCCTTGAACGTCTAAGAGTGAGCGTCTGTTCATGTGCAGATTCGTCTGTGCACCTGTCGGGTGCATGTGACTGATGAAGCGTAACCTTTTAATGTGTTTACACATTGACATTTCCCAAGATCTGTCGTGTTCCTCAGAGAAACTAAAACCCTTGACATTCTTTAGGCTCACATTTCCTTGAGCTGCTGGCTCCGTCGACTCTCATACCAGGCTTCAACATCATAATTACATCAGCTTCATTCCATCATCTGCCCCCTGTCAAATACAAATGAATGTTTTTGCTTTAAAAACATGTTCCACCCACGATCTGAGCGCAGTCCAGGACTGTATCATGGACATCTTTTACACACGTGACCTCTTAAAGATTTCTAAGGTTACAGAGGCTTTGTGTGTGTATATATACACAGTATATCTGTCGTATATTAAAGTTTATTTTCATTTTGTACTTAACTCTGTTACTTTAAGTTTAATTTATTAACTATTTAATTATTTTATATGAATATAAATGTTCTATAAATATATTTTAAGTGGCTCCATGGTGTAGTCCTTAAGCAGCGGTTAACCAGACTTGTTCACCTCACACATCCCTAGTTTGGAACTGGGAGGGCACACAAACCCACCCTAGGAAGGTCATATGCTAGCATTTCTAAGTGCTGGTCCCAAGGTAGTGTCAAATCAAATATTCAGATCCATGTGTTGTGGTGTCCCCTTGGGGAATGAAGAAGTAACTTTTATTAAACTCACAATAATAATTTTATTTTAAAAATATATGATCATAGTTAATGAAGTTCAAAATATGTAATTAAATCATTTATTTTAACTGAAAAATCAGTAACTAATTAACAACAGTAGCCCTGTGTCACATTTAAAAGATAAAATAAACCTGAAATAATCTGTTAATCCTTGAGTATATGATTAATTAGAAGTGACCACTGCGTCTAAAGAAACCCCAAAAGCAGCCGAGTCAGCCTTCCTCACCGGTGTTCAATCTAAATGTCAGCGTCTACCTTCCCAGCTGTCTGTTTGCGGAGCACCGTGCCCCTTGTGTTTCCAATTTGAGAAACATGCTTACTTTCATTTGGGCCCCGCTGCTCTTGTCAATGTAAATCAGGTAGGACTCTCAGACCAATCGATACAGACCTGAGAAAGGATTCACTCTACACACCCCAGGGACTCATCAATGACACGAGTCTATTACACCAGAGCAAACGTGTGAGGGAAGCTGCTATGAATTGCAAATCAGAAACTA
>NW_005187432.1:4431032-4449791 GCF_000239375.1 Pundamilia nyererei | reverse complement strand
AAACGTTTTGTTTCTGCCACTCAAAGGAAAATCCCATCTATAACTTAAAATTTCAGATTATCAGGTTATTATCTCAAAATTTCACGTGAGGCATGTTAAGATTTTGACTTACTGACTCCAGCTTCTGATAAAGTAACTTTTGACTTTATTTTGACTTAAACCTGTAGAAACAAGCTTCCATACAGCGGTGGTCAGAACATATACTCATTATGAACATGAATTTTATTGTAATTTAACTGCAGCCTTCCCAAAACCCCAACCTCAACCCAAGGGAAATTCGTGAAGTATGCCTAAAAGTCTGGTCTGTGCAAAGAAACCGACTACTTTAAATGATCTGCCAAGAAAAGCAGTCCAACAATATCCAACAAAAATTTTGGCAGAAGCTTGTTGATGGGAAGTGTCTGGTCGAGGTGCAATGCGCTAATATTTAACCAAAGATTAACGGGGGAGCATATTTGACCATATAATTTTGAAGCCTGTTCACTGAATTCTTGTTTTTTTGAAGTCTGTACAATCATTCCACCATGGACAAAGAACAGTTCACTTAAATCATAAAAACCCCAAAATGATGAGTTTATGTAAACTCCTGAGTGCAGCTTTATGTGCTTAAGATTTATCATTCCAATGGAAATCTGTGTGTCCCACTGAAACCCCACTGTAAGGTCATCACTTTGTATTCCACCTTGACTTCAGTCTAAACTTCCACTCTGCTACATGGAGTTTAATGGAAGCGCAATGATATTTTTGTCCCCTCTCTCCTTGTCTGTTTAAAGTCCAATTAGGGACACACTGTGCTCTGACTTGCAGTCATTAGATGTGATGCTAGCCTGTGCTCTGAAGAGTGCTCTCAGGCTCCTGATTAATTCAGCTGATGGAGAAATTTGATGCTCTTTCTCATTTCCCTCCTTTGTTAGTTAAACCTCAAGGGGTGATTATTAAGCTTCCTGTGGGGATTTGAAATGTTCACAAGTTGTCAAAACCTTTCAGTGCATACTCATGACCAATTACAGTAACCATTGCCAGCAGAGGGTCTGACTCTGCTGAATTTCCTCAGCAGTAATGTGCTTGAAATAATGCTTGTACCCTTGAAGTACTTGCTGTGTACATAAAAAAAAAAAAAGGTAAATAAAAGAACGTATGATATTTTGGTGAATGTGCTTAATTTTCAAACAAAGAGCTAGATGAGTTGTTTCAATATTTGATATGAAACTGCGGCCAGAAGTTAGCCTAGTACAAACAGAGGTTAGCCTAGTACAAAGAGAGGTTAGGCGAGGACAAACAGAGATAAGTCTAGCCCAAATAGAAATTAGCACAAATGGAAGTTAGCCTAGGACATGCAAAATGTGTCCCAATTCATAGGCTGCATCCTTCGGAGGCGCATTTGAAGGCGTATTACATCACAGCCAGGCCATGAAGGCTGTCCCAATTTGGCCTACGTAGGCTGCTAAGGCTGGGTCCTTCGAAGGAAGTGGCCTATGAATTGGGACACAGCTACAGAGGTTAGCCTAAAACATACAGAGGTTAGCTGGGGACAAATTGAAGTTAGCTTAGCACCTCACACAATCTGTCTGCCTGGACATCAAGAACACTCTGAACAGCATCTGCTATAGTCTTATTTAGTAAAGCAATTTGCTATTTACCAGGCCTTTACTCTTAACTACGAAGTTTCAAGTTTCATTTTTACAAGATTTGCATGCAAATGTGCTAACAATATTAATATTCATTAATAAAACAGCAAAAATAAATTTACTTATCAAATTTCTCCCCCAGGCAAGTGAGGTTAGTTTTTTTCTTTAATTTTCTACTAAAGTTTTAAACTGGGTAGAGTGCAAAAGAATGAGATCCCAAGCGGCACAAATTAGCTTTCACCGAAGGGTGGCTGGTCTCAGCCTTAAAGACAGGGTGAGGTGCTCAGTGTAGAGCTGCTCCTCCCAATTGAAAGGAACCAGCTGAGGTGATTAAGAAATCTAAGAAGGATGTGTCCTAGACGCCTCCTAGATGAGGTGTTTTGTGCATGTCCTACCTGGTTGAGGCCCCAGGGCAGAACCAGGACATGCTGGAGATATTACATCTGTCGGCTGGCTTAGGAACACTTCGGTGTTCTCACAGATAAGCGGGAGGAGGTGGCCAAGGACGGGGATTTAATAACATGCACATATCTTACTAGACTTTCCAATAGGGAGTAATATAACTTGTGTAAATGTTCTTCTGTTGGGATAAAACAAAAATGTACAGCTTTTTTTTTTTCTGGATATTGTTGGAGATCGTTGCTTTTCAGTGAGAGAAGCCCAAACTGCATTGATTCATTAGTTTCAGAACATGATTAGTAATTCCCTTTACAGCACATTTATAAGGGAAGGAGTCACAACGATCTTTCTTAGCATTTGTTGTGATGTGGTTTCAAAATGATGAAGGCTACTGAAGAAGAATCACAAAAAGTAATGCCATAAAAGAATACAAAAAATAAGATTTGTTCTACTTCTTTTTTTAATCAACCATGCAAAAATCTATTGTAAATAGAAAATAGTTGTTGCTCTGTGGAGTTCTCCGTGCCTCAGTGGACTACTGTTTTAAGTTTGGCGATCACTGTTTCTATCTGAAACTAGAAGTAGCCATAGCAGTAGCAGTCATCTACAAGTCAGGAGGTCAATTTTAGCAGACTGCAATGTCTTTTAGTACAGTGGTGCCTCGCTATAACGCGGTTCACCTTTCGCGGCCTCGCAGATTATTTGTTTGTGCAATTTCACATGGTTTTTTTTTTTGTTGTTGTTTTTTTTTTGTTAACAGCGCATTCTGTTCTGCATCCTGATTGGCTGTATACCACTGTCAATCAATCTCATGCCATGTCTCCTGTACAGTACAGAATGCGTTCAGGTTGTCAAATTTACATAAATCTTCGATCGCTAGTGGTGAGACTCTGAAGTGCTGCACTGTATGTTTGTAAGTTTTCTCTCCAGCAAACATAAAACTGTCGATGAAACATTTTGCACCATCAAAGGCACCTGTGGGTACTGAACTTATTTTTCTAGGAAGGTTTGAACTTTGAGAGTGTTTAAACAGGAGAGAAAAGTGTGAAAATGTTCATGCCTGTGTGAGAAAAGTGTATAAAGTGTGCAGTGAGGGGTTCTACAGTCTTAAAACATCTATAATAATTGTAAAAAAAATAAAGCTTACTGTTATTGCTTATGCTTATTGCTATGCTATGCTTATTTTTAGAACATAACTCCCGCGATAAACGAGGGACCACCGTACAGCTGAATCCTAACAAGACAAAAACACCCACCTATCACTGGATGTGCTCATGCCCCTTATTCATAACTTTAAGCCTGAATGTATTTTAAAATGGTAAATTATATACAACTTTATGCACAACTTTACCTCCTATTTGCAGTTGTGCTAAATGGATTATAAAGCTATAGAGACTCGTTTTTGTTGCCGTATGTAATTGCATTTATTTCTGCTTTAAATTGAGAATATAGTGGGGTTTATCTTACTTGTACGCAGCCTCAAGTGGCCAGTCCAGGAACTGCAGTTCTTTGTTCTTGAGGCTCAGAGGCCGCTACTTTCTTTTTCTTAAACTACATATTTTAAGCTCTGTCATTTCATATTTTCCTAGCCTGAATATTTACCCCTGCAGCTGACTAATACATATATGAATATATTGTTTTTATCCATTATATTCTTCTTTTCCTGCTCAAATCTCGATCTCAAATCTCCCATTTTTAAGTAAGATCATTGAAAAAGCAGTTTCTCAACAGCTCAATTACTTCTTAACTCAGAATAACTGCTATGATGCCTTCCAGTCAGGTTTTAGACAAAATCACAGCACTGAAACCGCTCTGACCAAAGTGTTCAATGACATATGTCTGAATACAGACAGTGGAAAAATGTCAGTCCTAGTTTTACTGGATCTCAGTGCAGCATTTGATACAGTTGACCACAACATATTACTCAAACGACTGGAGAACTGGGCAGGTCTTTCAGGAACTGTACTAAACTGGTTCAAAACATACTTAGAAAACAGGAAATACTTTGTATCAATAGGTAACTTCACATCTGAGCAGACAAGTATCACATGTGGAGTTCCCCAAGGTTCCATCTTGGGACCCCTTCTGTTTAACATCTACATGCTCCCACTGGCACAGATTATAAAGAACAACAAAATAAACTACCACAGCTATGCAGATGACACACAAATATATATCACAATGTCACCAGGAGACCGAGGCCCTGTACAGGCTCTTGGTAAATGCATTGAGGAAATTAATGACTGGTTGTGCCACAATTTTCTCCAGCTAAACAAAAACAAAACTGAGGTAATAGTCTTTGGCGCCAAAGAAAAACGATTACAGGTCACCAGAGAACTTCAGTCTATACATCTAAAAACCACAAACCAGGCGAGAAATTTGGGTGTAGTGATGGATGCAGACCTAAACTTAGAAAAACACATTAAGACAATAACAAAGTCAGCTTACTATCACCTCAAGAATATTTCAAGGATAAAAGATCTGATGTCTCAACAAGACCTGGAAAAACTAGTCCATGCATTCATCTTTAGCAGGCTTGATTACTGTAACAGCATCTTTACAGGTCTACCTAAAAAATCAGTCAGACAACTACAGCTCATTCAGAACTCTGCTGCTCGAGTCCTCACTAAGACCAAAAAAGTGGACCACATCAGTCCAGCTCTGAGGTCTTTACACTGGCTGCCTGTCTGTCAGAGGATAGACTTTAAAGTTCTGATGCTGGCCTATAAAGCTCTGAATGGTTTAGGACCAAAATACATCAGTGACCTCCTGACCCAGTATGAACCTTCCAGATCCCTCAGGTCATCTGGATCCGGTCTTTTATCAGTTCCCAGAGTCAGAACCAGACACGGAGAAGCTGCATTCAGCTTTTATGCTCCTTATATCTGGAACAAACTCCCAGAAAGCCTCAGATCAGCTGAAACACTCAGTTTATTTAAATCCAGGTTGAAGACTCACCTGTTCTCAGCTGCATTTGAATAAAGCACCAAATCCACACTTAAGCTTAAATTTCAAAACTTACATTTAACTACTGATTTTATCTATTGTTGTGATTTTATCTGTTTTGATTTTATATACTGTTAATTAGTTTGTTTGTTTGCTTGTTTTAATCAATTTAAAATCATGCTTTTTATTTGTTTTTGTTTCTAATGTCTCTGTAAAGCACTTTGAATCACCTTGTTGTTGAATTGTGCTATACAAATAAACTTGCCTTGCCTTGCCTTGCTGGAATCTGCAATAGGAAAAACACAACACCAGCTAACGGCCTCTCCAACCTTACAACTAAACTGCTTTCTGAATTATGGTTAGGAACATCGCTGTTGTGGCAGATTCACATGCATAAAACATAAAAGCAGTGCCCATGTTTGTATGTGAACCTTCTTTTCTAACAGTATAAAAGCAAATAAGCAAAGCATCAAACTTACATAGAGGTACCAGTGTAAACCTTCTGAGCAGGCTCTCCAGTCCCAGACGTAATTTTTCTCTCCCTACTCATGTCAGGTCATTTAGGTTCATTACCCGTCAGCAACCGATGATAATTTGTGCGCTCGGCTGGAGGTTAGTGTCATATGCTCCCTCATTGTGTGTGACATGTGGGTCCCAGTTCTCCAGTCCAAGGCTTGAATTATTGAACAGGTTCTGCTGGAATGACCTGACAGTGACCTGGTGCTGCAGCACAGTAAGAGAGGTTGGACAGAGTGAGACTGAATCTTCCTCCCTGCAGGGCAGATGATACAGGGCATGATTGGAGGGCATTAGTGAGAACACATTATTAATTAATCATCAGTTACAACTGGTAGCAGAGCAGGGTTAGCTGAGGATAAGAAATGAGAGTCAAATGTGGGCATATTTATTGCATGCACGGATTTTAATGGCTTCTCGTCTCCCTCTTATTGATTCTGCAGCTGAATATCAAATACTAAAAAGTAAAACAATTTCATATGTTCAGTAAATATAAGGTGGATTTTGCACTAACACTCACAAAGACACCGCCATGTTAATTTCTAGAGGGCTTTCTCGTCAGTGTCAAGAAGCAAATCAACAGTCGCAACCTAGATTAAGACCTAAGGGGGAAACAGAAACACAAGGCTGCAGAGCTGACTCCCCTCTCCAAATGAGCTCAGAAGACCAGTTTGTGCATATGAGAATAGCTGAGAGGTAATAGTAGTCCCTGCACTAATGGGAGGTCTGTTCTGCTGAGAAGTTGTTACTGTCAAAGATGAAAAACTAGCTGAGGCCTCCTCTCTGTCTGCACGACTGCCATAAATCTCAAAACGTCGCTCACAGAATCCTCCCGAAGAGAGTTTATGCCAGAAACATCAGATGGCTTCCGTGTGATTAAACAACATTACTGAGTCCCTTTTTAATGAGTCCCAGCCTTTTTTAAAAAATTGACAAATATCAGTTTTGCTTCGAAGTATGTGTTAAGTGTGGAAAGTTTAAATAATGCAGCGGGGAAAGTACAACTTTTCTGGAATAAATCCACATGCTTTACGCACAGCACTGTCAGTTTCAGTCGAGAAATCTACCTTTTTCTTCATTCCCTGTAGGTGCTTCTCTCCCACGTGTGTCCCACGGAAAGATGAGTTCTGGTCTTTTATAAGTTTCAAAAAGGCACCATCTTAAAAATGATCTTCTTTGTGGCTGGCAGCTGCCTTCAATCTAAGCTCAAGAGTGCAGCAAGAATCATCTCAGTTCATGATTCTGCATACTTTGTCACCGTGCCTTGGAGACCGAGGATTTTCAGTTCTTATCCAACCTTAATACCCAAGGAAAAATTGAAAGCTTTGATTCCAAATGCATACATAGAAAGTCAAAAGGTTTCTCGTGTGTGTGCACGGAAACAAACAGACACCAAATAACAAACACTTCCAGGGGCTACTGCTAGGGCACGCTTTCAACAGCCTGTTAGACCAAAAACGAATTCCTTCGCACTTGTTTTAACCTTGACATCTGCCAAGCATCTGTTTCATTACGTCCGCCTATGAGCTGCAGACTGGTCAGCTCCATGCTTCAGAGACAGACCAAATTAAAAGCACATAAACTGCCAGATACAAAGCCCCGCTACAGATAATGATCAGCTCTGCAATTTTCCAGTGTATTTCACATCACTCTCTACCCCAAGCCTCCACAGTGCATTGATTTCAGTAAATAATAAGCAAATAGAGATAAAAATGAGTGCAAGAGGAAAGAAAGTGTACCAGCAGCAGCTCAGGGAGTACATTAGGAGACATTGTGTAAGGGCGAGCAATTGAGAGTAAGAGTGGTTTCATGTAATTCTCTGTTCGTGTGATTTAAAACGGTCTTAAAAGGAATGGCAGGAGAAACTACAGGAAGTAATATCACATCCATCTGATCCTCTCATGGTACCGAATGTGGAGCCAACATGGACGCTGCAATGATCTGTTGTATTTTATTATTCAAACTAATTGAAGATAACACTTTGTTATTATATAAGTCAGTGTCTATTTTCTGTCTTTTTATTAAAGTTACTGTTAAATGTCTAACTAATCTGACTTACTATAAATAGAGAGCAATCAACTATCACTGCCATGTTACAAGTAAAGGGAAAAGCAATTAATATGTGAATTAGCATCATAAATCAAACATTCTTTACCATCAGCCAAATATTTAATTTCATCCACCATGTCTTATGTATATAGCATCAACAAATAACCGGGAGACGGTAAACTTTCCTCAAAAGAACCTCACATTTATCTCTCACTATAAGATGAGAAGTTTGATCCTACAATCCATCCTTTCCGTCCATTTTCTCCCACTTTTCTAATTCAGGGTCACAGGGGGTTGGAGCTTATCCAAGCTGCCAAACACACCCTGGACAGGTTCTTAGTCTGAGACATGGCTAACAAAGAGAGGTAGACAACCATTTACACTCACAGTGGGAGGGAATCCACACAGACAAGCAGAGCAGCTGCAAACAGCACATTGATTCAAACCCATGACCTTGCTATAAGGCAACTATACTAACCGTCACACCTCGATACTGCATCTGTTACTACCAGTGTGTTACATATAATATGACAGCTTGGAGGAAGCAGACAGCATTGCTCTGTCCATTGGTGACAAAATTAGCCATCAGGGTCTCTAAAGCTTTCCATGAGCATCGAGTCCTTTAGGCCCCGGTCACACAGAACGAGAGACCACTCAGCAACTGCTGGTCAATAAGTTTAAATTAGTATTTCCCAACTGGTTGGCAAGCAGTTGCTGGAGGTTCCTGGCTGTCTATGAATTTAATGCTACAGCCACAGTCATGCAGGTGTAGAGATCAGTTAGTGACGCCCCTGGAAGCCAAAGGTTGCTATGGGAAAATGTATATCCCTTCACTGAATGGCGAGTGGATGTTAATTGATTGATTGATTTCACACAATAAATAATGGGAAAAATAGCAATAACAATCAAAATAAGCCACAAAAATGTGTAGACTGGTAAACTAAGGGAAAAGGACACAATGTTGTCTCCCACATCACTTTACATGTTTGAAAAGGAGTAGGATATGAAGAGTGAACTTATTTAATCTGTTTGATAACTATCAGCTCAATATTGATTTATGTGTAATCGCATACACACATTTACACGTAAAGAAAAAAACACAAGTCTGCACACACATATATATTTGTGTATATATATATATATTACACAACAATCTATATTATTACACCTAACCTTGCTTCTATATCCCTGTACCTGATGACGATCATATAATTATTTTGATTTTTAAACTTTTTCATGTTTGGACACTGCTTTAGATCCACACTTAGTCTGCTCCATATTTTTCCTCCACGTTATACACAAAATCTCCTAGTTATCTGAATGCTGTGCGTCTTTAAATGTGATGTGCCCCTTAAATTGCAGCCCCCACACAATCACATGTTTGAATATCTACTGGCAACAGATTGTTCCTCGCTTGATGCGTCGTTTTTGCTGTTTTGAATTCTACAAGGTCAAAGAATTTTAACAGTTTTGACTGTAAGAAAAGAGAGTTTCTGTGTTCAGTGTTTCTGATATTATGTACAATTCTTATGGCTCTTTTTTTTGCAGAATATACTGTGATTATAATGACATTTTACATGTAATTTCTCACTGTGCCTTATGTTAACTTAAATAAGGTATAATAAGAAAACAGTCATCACTGAAATGTTGTTAATTTGCTTTAAACATGTTTTTTTATTCACATTTAGTGATAACTTATTTTTATCAAATACAATTTTTAAAAAATTAAAAAATAAAATTCTTTATTACATTTTATTTATCATTGTTATTTGTCATTATTAAACTCAGACTCGCTCTCCTGTAGTTCACCCTTGTCTCTCTTTGCCCTCTTTTCCTCCTTCTCACACCCAAATGGTCAGGCCGCTCCCTGAGCCTGCTTCTGCAGAACATTTCCTTCTGTTAAAAGGGAGTTTTTTCTTCCCACTGTTGCCAAGTGCTTGTTCATGGAAGGTCCTCAGATTGTTGGGGTCTTTTTGGCTCTTTACCTTGCATTATAATGCTCCGTGAGGTGACTGCTGATGTGAATTGGGGCGGTTGTGGCTCAAGAGTTGGCAGTTCGTCTTATAATCGGACGGTTGCTGGTTCGAGTTCAGATAGTCTCGGTCGTTGTGTCCTTTGGCAAGGCACTTCACCTACTGCCTACTGGTGTTGGCCAGAGGGGCCGATGGTGCAATATGGCAGCCTCGCTTCTGTCAGTCTGCCCCAGGGCAGCTGTGGCTACAACTGTAGTTTGCCTCCACCTGTGTGTGAATGTGAGAGTGAATGAATAGTGGAATTGTAAAGCACTTTGAGGGTCTCGAAAAGCACTATATAAATGCAATCCATTATTATTATATAAATTGAACTGAACTGAACAGATTACTCAAGTGCAGATACCTGAAAATTCAATTTAAGTATTTGTACTTTGTTACTCCCCACCTGTGATCTATATTTTTTTTACCTCATGTTGACCTTTTTCTTGTATGTTCTGCTGAAGTTACTGAAATCAAGAGAGAACACCAATCAGCTGGTTTTCCTCTGCACGGCTCTTTATATTAATGAGAAGCAACAGCCTATTCAAACCTCCCTGTGATGACTCAGGACCACTGGATCACCACAGCACAGCAACCAGATAGTTTCATGGTGACACATCTTCATCTAACACGTAACACAAAATATGGTACAGAACAAACACAGAACAACTCATGATCACACAATGTGAAAGACTTTGTAGCTGAAGTGCACCAGCTTTAACTTCCCTGATGCACCCTTCCAGGACAATATAATACGAAGGCGTTCTTCATTTTGTACCAGTGGGTTTAATGTGAAACATTTGTATGGTGTACCTTATACAACTGTGGCTATAAGAAAACAACAGAACAACCCCCAAAATAAATTTATTTAACAAGGAGTTGCAGCGTGTCTGTCAGCTACTTGTCCAAACACTGAGATTTTTACTCTTTGGTTTTTGTGCTATACTGAGCTATGCTAACTGGCTCTTGGCTATAATACATATTTAATATTTCACTGACAGTCTTCTCAGCTTCTAAAACTATTCCTGAAACACACAACCACACTTATCATCAACTAAAAGTTTTATTTGATCAGGCACGTGGACAAAAAAAAAAAAGGCTAGTCTTCCATTTGATCACATTTACTGTTGTGAATATGTTGGCGTTACAGAGGAGTGTTTCATCAGCAAAGAACAAAAGGCGAGATACGTGATATGTGTGTACCGAGAGGGGATAGAGTAAGCCATCCAGCTGCGAGCAAAACAGAATAAAAACACTTGCTGGGAGTCTGTTCTTCCAAGATTGCAGCAATGGCAGAACCATCTTGTTTTGCCTTCTGCAGCAGAAGGCAAAACAAGATGGTTCTGCCAGTTATCCTTGTTTCACAAAGACGGTGTTGTGTTGCTTTCACAGACAAAAGATGTGTCATCTTGTCTCTCCTCTCCTTTCTCTTCCGCTCAGCTGCAGCAAACTGACCTTCAGTAAATATTATGTGAACCTGACAAAGCTGGGACTCCTTTTCTTCTATAAAAACAGATTTCTCTTCATTTATCTTTTTTTTTTATTTTTTAATTTTGTTATATAAAAAAAACACCCAAGGCAAAAAAAACAAAAGCTTATGTTCCTTCATATAGAGCATCATCTATGCCTGAGATTAAACAAGGATGTTGCTTTGGTTTAAACCCTTAAAGCCCAGATGATTGTTTCAATGTGTGACAGGAACCTGAGAGTATTTGGGTCAAAGAGATTTCGAGCCTGACCTGTGAAGTGTCGTTCCAACCCGCAGCCAGAGCACAAGAGTTTAAGATGTAGCAACCATGGGAAATTCATGCTGAGAGGAATATTCTGGATTGCAGATGCTTCAAAGCAAATGCTTAACAGTGTGTGTCAAATTGTGCGGATGTTTGTGGGGTGTGAGTGTGTATCTGTGTGTGAGTGAGTGTGGTTTTCCATTCATAATATGGTCAATATCATTGAACTCTATGACGCTTTGAGTCTGAATTTCTCTTCTGAATTTAAAGTAAGAGATTGTACATCTGTTTTAGCAAATTCACTTTAAATATCATTTTTAATTAAAAAAAGAATCAGTAGCCTCTGTAAGTATTTAAAGAATAGTAACATTAAAGTAAATTAGCTGTGGTGAAAAAATAATAATAATGAAAAACATCTTATTTTATTAAAATCTTAAATTATACTTAAACCCTGAAGCAGAGAAGAGCTCAACATACTTGAAAGACGTATGCCAAATTCTCATCAAACCATGATAGTCCTCTTTACTTTGGTTTAAATCTTAAGCAGCTGGTGTGCTGAGGGAATATTTCCCCCCAAAAAACACTGACAGTCCTCCAGAGACAAGAAACAGTTCTAAGCTCTTTGTCATACTCTAACATGAATTTAGTGGCACGAAATGAGAGCAACTTTGTGAATTTACAAGCCGTGTGACATCTATTGTTCAAGCTCTGCCAACAAACAAGCTCTGAGCTGTTGACTGGCTCTCTCGACAAGCAGTGCATCAAATGCAGCGCTGCATACATTGCAAATAGTCTGTTTGTCATGTTTGGTGAATGTCTTTATGCAATATTTGCAGATTTTATCTGCAGTGATCCTCATCTAAACAGTAAAAAAAAAAATGCCGTCAATTCTCTAAGCTACATACAGACAGGGTGGATATTTGAAAACTGCTTTGAAACAGCAGCGCTCATACTGAAGCTTTTCATTTTAAACTTTTGATGAACAGACTGCAGATGCTCTTCGTGTCCTGAATCTAAAGTGTGGCTCACAGACTCAGGCAGTGCAACGGTTTGGTACTGCTGTGCTGAGGGTGTAATAAATGTACAGGGGAGATAATTTCAGTTAGCTTATTCACCTGCACTGTCTCCTTCTTATTCTTATTCTCTTCATTGCCATTCATGGACTGCAGGTTTGATTGGACGTAATGATATCCCCCCTGCTCTTTGGAAGAGAGAGTGCCGAGGCCTCGCTGAGGCACTGTCAGCACAAACCTCCGCCGTGCTGATTCAAGCACCAGTGAAACTCCCACTCTGCCCGGGTCTCCCTCGCAGCCTCCAAGGCCAAGAAGCTTTGTAGCAAGTTAGCTAAAAATCGCCACCTGCAAAACAACAATGTACTTTACTGGTTTTTGATCACTGAACACCCCAGGGTGCCTCCAGCTCCTTTACCCCCAACTCCCACAGTTTGTTTATCTGTGCATCTGTCAACTTCCATCCCTCATTTTTTTTCTTTCGCTCCTCCTGTCAGCTTTTCTCTAAGTCTCCATCTGTCCATGTGTGTTTGTCTGTCTCCGTCTCTAGTTTCCACTCTCTGTGTTTACTGTATCTTCGTGCAAATATCCAGCAAAAACCACAGCTGTCCCTTATTCCCACTCCGTCTCCTCCTGCTTCCCTCATCTTCCCGCTCCCGTCCTTGTTCCTGTTGGTGTGAGTTGACGGTAACAAACAGCCGGCGTCCCCAGGTTTACCAGTGGGTTTGATCTCTGCTGGCGGAGCCGCCGAGCTGCGGCAGATCGATGACAAAGCCTGTCAGGGCAGCTCACTGTTATTCAAGGATAGATTGCATCTGAAAGCCCATGCACCATGTGGTTAATGAATTAAAGAAGTGGCCAGCCAACATTGATCAGATCAGCAGACAACCATCAATATCTCCCTTTTTATGGGGTTTATGGAAGGAAAGAGCAGTTGTTGAGAGACGTAAAGGATGTCTGTTTTATGGCAATGCTGAACAGGCTCAGTTTTTATTTTGTTTCATGGCTTCGCTTTCAGATTGAAGAAAGAGAGAAAATTCAGTTACTTTTTGAGCTTGCAGATTCATTCATGGCCTTAGAAAAACAAGCACAGTAAAAAATGACAACACAAGGTTCAGTATACTGACTCTTCAGTCACATCAAGTGGATTGTCCTCTTGTACTGAAATAAACTGATTTCAGTGGCTCTATACCGAGCTTCTGAAGCTAAATGCATGAAAACAAAGGCTGATGTTTGTTGAGCTGATAGAAACATTGCATTTGTAACTACTTAAACAAAACAGACTCCCTTCATGCTTCCTCCTCTTCTGTAGTGCTAGCTAGACGCAACCACCGTAACCACGGTAACCACCGCAACCACAGCTTAGGTATATGGGCAGAACTTTGTGCCATCAGAAACTGAATGCTAAATGATTACTGTTAAACCTAAGGTAACGAGCCTCTTTTGAAAATGTAAGAAGTAGAAAGTACAGATATTTGTTTAAAAATGTAGGGAGTAAAAGTAACAGGTTGTAAGAAAACTAAATACTCACGTACAGTAACTATTTGTACTTTATATTATTTTGTTATTTCCCACCTCTGGCCACAACACATTAATGTTTTTTTTTTATAATGGCCTGTTAATGGGTGGGAAAAGTGCTCAAGTACTTCATCTTGCATTCACAAAAAGCCGCTCTATCACGTTAATAACTCATTAATAAACACTACTAAAGAAAGCTGTTTTGTGTTCATTATCGAGAAGACAGATAGTATAACTGGATTGAATTGTCAGGGAAGTTTTTACATAATCCATCATTGCTTCAGACTGTGTTTATTTATGGAACAGTCCGCATTGTATGATAATACAAGTCAGGTCAGACACAAACACACAAACTGCTTGTGTGCAGTTTGTCGCACAGCGTGTTGCTGCTGTATTTCACAGGGAGAGAAAAGAGTGCGAGCTAACTTCACTCTGAGAAAAATGTAGGAAGACAAACAGGACAGGAAAGGAAGAAGATAGATTTACTGCTCGGTGACGCTCGATAAACTGCAAATTTTAAGCTTGCATATAATGTCATCATTTTAATCACATATTGGATCTGTATTGATCTGTATATGATGTGCTTTGATAAATTATTGTGAAACAGCCTGCAAAACAAACTAAGGATGAAGAGTTTAGCTTGCATTAACGTGGTGTAAAGCTCTGTGTTGGACTGGTACACAGTACCTGTGGTGCTCATGGTCAGATTTCGGTTACATCAAGCGAAGCAGAGACGAATTTGCAATTTGCATTCATTCACTGAATTCCACCTTTATACCAACTGTATACTGTTTAATGTAAAGACAGTTTAAACAGTGTAGTGTCAGTGTAGGAGATGGACATCAGCCGTGATAGCTGGTCAAACTTTGTGCATCTTGTTGAATTCAGTTGTGTAAATCCACAAAGAGCTACTGGGAGTTTGGGAGGTGTGGAGGCAAAGTCACTCTCTCATGTAGGCAACTGGAAATAGTAAAAAAAAAAAATCCCTTTTACAGCAGGAGCCATACATGACAGATTGAAGTTTCATTGAAGATTCATGTACTAATATTGTTTTACACACAGATTGTTGGTCCTCTCTCCTCAGATCTGGTTTCAAAACAGCAACAATGACAAGGCTTATCTCAAGGCTTCAAACTGAGACAGCCACTGGAAGTCCTTTTGATTGAGCTTTTCTTTAAGGCCAGGGCCAAGACACCCTGAAAATCCTTCAATCATGCTGACCGTTTCTTCTTCACTTGTACATCACTGTTGCATTTGGACATTTAACCCAGTATTACTAATTATTAAACTGTAGCCTTCTCCAATGTGTGGGTCTTTACGCTTTAATATAAAGTGTCTTTGGGTGACTATTATTGTTACTGGTACCCTATAAATGAATTGAATCGAACTTAATGTCCATTGTTTATACAATTTATGTTTTTATGTGGGTATCCAAATTAAGGACTTTTACTCTGATGAACCTGTTTGCAGAAATAGGTTCATCAGAGTAAATGCACATCATGTTTCCCGTGCATTCAGTTTCATTTCATTTTTTACAAAATGCTTTGAGCCATCTGATATTTGTTTGTTTGTTTGTTTGTTTGTTTGTTTGTTTGTTTGTTTGTTTGTTTGTTTGTTTGTTTGTTTTAGTAAAACCTGCCCATCTATCCATACTGCCGGTCAGAAAATCATTTTAATCAAATTATTGCTGAACAAGATTAGATTAGCATCACAAAGGTTGCTTTTTACAACCAAATAAATGTACGGTCAGAGGCATTATGAATCTTGTTTTAAAGTAGACTGCAATATTTACATTTTCCACTAAATCGGCCTCCTAAATACAGCAACAGTTGCCCAGCTAGCTGTCAATTTCTGGCAACGTTTTGCATGTAGTGCTTTACAGTCTGTAAACTACAGTTAACTGTCGGGAGTCTGAAATCTGCAGGTGGTCACCTGGCTAAAAATGTTTTCATGTTATGTTACTGGTCAGAGCCTGTTCCAGATATCCAGCTAGTCCTGGAAGTAATTACAAGACTTAACTAAAGCCCAAATCTGTGTTTACGCAATAAAAATTCACCAGAATCAAGAACTTCCTAAGATGAACTCTAGTGGGAAAAAGTACACTAAAATGAGCAGGTTAACATTCATTGCTTATAGTAGAAAAACTTGAGTATTCTAACTTTAGGAGTAACTGACAGGTTTTAGCTTCACATGCAGACAGAAATTATGAAAAAGTCTTTGAGCGTGTCGTACAGCAGCTGCCGACAGCTTACCGTTCTCTCCCTCTGGTCCCTTAGCAAACATGGTAGACCAAAGGCACAACTGCATAAAGAGTAATACAACTTTAATTCATCAGAGAAAACAAAAATTACCTCTGTATTATAATTCAGAAATGAAACAGGCTCAAACAGTCTTGGCAGGGAAGAAATAGCACTGAAATATCTTGGTGCAATTACTCCCCTGCAGCTGCGGGCTCTTTTCTGTGTGACAATAAAAGAGGCTAGATATATTAGGAAGAATGTTTATGTAGGAAAATACATTTTAAGAAAAGAAGCAGTACATCTGAGAATCTCTGCGGGGTTTCTCTTTATGTTTGTGCTTTTTTCTGTCATCTACCGCTGGCTTGAAACACAAAAATGTTTAAGGGAGAATAAGGTGATACGTTTTCATTTAACAGGAAACACACAAAATTAGAAATTAAAAACACAATCGGCTTATTCTTTTCATTTCCCTACCAAAATAAAATGGGAAATAAAATAACATAAAACAAAAACAAAAAGCTGAATTTTCACACTCGCACTAAAACCAATCGTGTAGCATCTGCTTTACTTTAGTCACAGCAAAAAAAGAAAAAAAAAACACATCGATATGCAGAAAGTTCATCAGATTACTTAATTCAAAAGCACACAGAGAGCTAATACAGTGCTGACCTTTCAAATGACTCACCCACTCTGCTTGTCACACTTGCTTTCTCGCACAACTTTTACTCTCCCACACTGCTAACCATTAGCATTTCCCATCACCTCTGAAACAGTAAGATAATGCAGAGTGCACAGAGTCGTCCAAAAAAAACATAATTATCATCTGTAGCACAAGCGCAGGGCTCCCTACGGGCCGCTACAGTCGAGGCCTTGTCAATTTATAGCTATAGTCTACCTTTTCACTTTATTGCTTCACTCATATAAAAACAGCAATCCCGTGGACAAAGCAAAGAAAATGAAATCCTGTCTTCGAATTGCTACTTTAGACTCAGTTAGTTTATTGGTGGGGAAGTTTTAGTCAACTCAAAATCCCACTAACCTCAACCAGAAACAGCGCAGACTAATCGAAGAGCCACTGAAGCTCAGATATCCACCTTTCACTTTAGTTTTGACCAAATGCAGCATGTTTGTGCCTTTGAGTTATTAATAAATATCGTGTCCATTAGTTTTGTCATCCTGCCTCTAAATAAAGGTTGGACTCTGGATAAAAATGGCTGCTTTGGAAATGGTGAGCATAAGAAAACCTGCAAGTTAAAGCTCCTTTAAAAAAATAAAAATAAAAAATCTAACCACCAATTCGATTTTTTATTTGGCTGTGGACCCTGTAGGGATAATAAATGTACGTGTTGCACATGGATATAGATTTTTAGATGTGAATAATTCAGAGACAAATCTCAAGGGAATTTATGTGCATTTAGTGCCATATCTGTCTATCTATCTATCTATCTATCTATCTATCTAAATCACAGGCAGGAGTAGGAGGGGAAAAAAGGGTTTTCATGGCAGATAAACTCATCAGTAATTTAGTAATTAACACAAAACAGGCAGGCGTGATAAACCAGTAGACTAAATGCGTTCCGCTGTGACAGGCTGAAAGGCGCTTATCTTAATATCATAATGTTTAAAATCCACAGTAATTATTCTTCACGGAGGCGTGAAATTGATTCCAAACATTTTCTTTTTCTCCTCCTCACACGGTTTGATCTTTGCTCCCCCGAGACGACCTTTAATGAAATTCAATTTTGAGCTTTGACACTTTATGCCGCTCTCACACGTCTCACACCGAAAGATATCAAAGTTTCATCTCTGATGAATTGTTTCGTACTGCTCGGATTTTAAAATGTTTTCACTTGTCTCAGCGAGGAGTTGGACTGCTGACATAACCGATGCTGGATAAATTGATTAATTAAGAGAAAGGACTTTTATTGACAATGAAGGCTTTATTAAGGCAGGCCTGACACGCACACTGAGACGGAGAGTGATTCTGTCAGACAGCTGGATAACCTGAAGCAGCTGAAGCAATGAGCTCTGAGAGGTCAGCCCCCCCTGCTGGAGGTGACATGCAAACATGAAGCCTAACACCCCAAAATGAGGTGAAAGCGCCTCTGAAATGTTGTACTTTGTCTTCTTTATCTCAGTTAAACACATTTACACAGGAAATGGTTTATTGGATTGAGGCTTAAATGAAGCAAATTAAATTTTGAAAATTTAATTAGTAGGTCACCTTTAATAATTGAATTTGTGGTAAAATGATCTGAGTGAAACGGCTTCACAGTCAGGACTGAAGGGCACGATGAGATCTGATAAAAGCAAAAGCAGTAAAAGAATTCACACAGTAGATTTTAGCAAGATGGTTTTGTGTTTATGACAAACAAGTTACAACTATAGTCCAGGACCGATGTTACCCATGTCATGTAAAAGAGTAACACTTTCCGTGTGACAGAACACCCCTAGAATTTATTTTAATGTAATTTTTGTACCTAATAATAAAGAGAAATATCAAGATTCACATTTTAAGATTCATTTAATTTGCATCATGTATGATGTGTTATCAGGGTGAACCAGGGCTGGACTGGGACAAAAAATCGGCCCGGGCATTTTGACTAGAGACCAGCCCACCAGGTATTATAGGAAAAACCATAAAGCCTTTGAATGAAAACAAACGCTGTTGTCACAGTGATGTACACTGTCTTGTTGGTATATATGTATCA
>NW_005187432.1:4413279-4421300 GCF_000239375.1 Pundamilia nyererei | reverse complement strand
TACATCTATATAAAATGATCTCGCGGGCCGGATATAAATCTACGCCGGACCGGATGTCTTGACTTTGACACATGTGCAGTGTTTATACCGTTATGGAAAAAAACGGAAAAAAACCCCCAAAAGCCATCGGCACATAAAAACGAAAAATCACCATCGGCCCGATGGCCAGTCCAGCTATGGGGTGAACAGGCCATGATTGGAAAGGATATTCCAACTTGATAATCTGATTGTGATACAATTGCATCCGTGGATCCTTGTTTTACTTTGTGGTTTCTCTGATGAGTTTCTGTGTTTTGGTCGTAGCGGTAGTTCTAGTTCCCCAGCATTTCCCGGTCTGTCTTTAGGTACTTATGCCTTCTATGTAGAGCCCAACCAATATATCGGCCCTCACTATATTGAGTAGTAAATCTAAATTTTAAAAGTACAGTAGTAATGGGACAAACAGTCTTCAATCAGAGTGCACTATGCAGCTTCCCTGTTGGCAGCACATGTTTGGAAAGCCACAAACAACAACCAGCTGACCTGAGTCGTGCAGATCATAAATGAGTAATCTACAACTTGTTGTAACAGTAAATAAAGATTTTTCTCAACCCTTCTCTGTCAGACATTTTCTGGCATACTTTAGATAGAGCTGTTCACGTGTTTTTTTGAGCAGGGGGACATTGCAGGGGCTGCAAGATTTCAACCTATTCCCAATGGTGTTTTAGTGACTGTGGTTCCAAATTCCTTTAGATCGTCAACAAGCTCCTCCCTTGTGGTTTTGGGCTGATCCACCACCTTTCTCAGGATCATCCTCACGCCATGAGGCAGGATCCTGTGTGAATCCCCAGATCGAGGAAGATTAATGGTCATTTTATATTTTATCTGCTTCCAAATACCGTATTTTTCGGCCCATAAGACGCAGACGCACCGGATTATAAGGCACAGTAAGCAAAATAAAACAGTCAGGTAAGTCAAATTTTACTCAACTCATTCTTCTTGCTTCCGACATTTCTGTACCATTGATTCATTAATGTTGAATCCTCTTGCAGCTGCTCTGTTCCTATGTTGTTGCAGTATATTAATGACTAACCTCGTATTGTGGATGGATTATCTCAGAGGTTCTCCTGACTGAAGTTAGGTCCGTTTACAGCATCCTGCCATGCAATTGCATTTGTCCCTAACCATCAGGAACCCTCACGTTAACTTTTATCGAGTGGAAAAAGTTAGCGTTCATCCTCCAGCTTCACTGTGTTTATGTTATGCTAACAACACTGTGTCGCTAGCGATCACATAGCACATCATTATATACCAGCTAGTCCAACGTCAGTAACCCTACAAACGTCACTGCTGTTTAGTTTTCTGTCTTCATTTATGTTGGAAGAGATGGCAGAGCTGTACGTTTTTATTTTTTCAGAAATCTCTCAGTCAGAACATGCCATATCATATTTAGGTGGAAAGTAGCGAGCTAACTTTCTGCTAACTTCTAACCCTGACATCCTTTGGTGGCTCTTTGATGTAGCCCATGATGGTGGAGAGGTCAAAGAAACTGATCATGTTAAGTGTACTTTATACATAAAGCACATGTCTGTAACTGATTGACTGATTGCTTGATTGTAATCACTTGTCATCTATGGGTGGATGGTTGGGGATCCAGTACTTATTTCACTCAATGATGCCAAAATCAATTTCTAACTTTAAGGTAATGTTTTTATTCTGGATTTTTGTTGCCACCATATAAAATGAATAAACCATAAAATTTAGAGACTGTTCATTTCTTTCTAAGTGAGCAATAATTATTCCCCAAATGTAGATTTTAATCCAGCCTTTGCACGGTGGAGTACATGTGCCTCCCCAAGCCCAGTGAAGTTAAATTGTTGTAACAGCATGTGATAGGCATGTTCCTATGGTAACTGAAAGAGTCTGCGGATTAGTTGGATCTTGCACATATTGTATATTGTATATCAAAATGAAAAAGTTCTGTACAGAAATAAAGCAGTATTCATTTAAAGGACTTGCACTACAATGTAAAACCTTCGGTCCTTCACTACACTTAAGAAAGTAAGACCCTTTGAACTCACAGACACAGCAGGGTAAACCACGCTGGTCTGATGCAGACCGTTTTAATTCCATCACAAGCACAAGAGCTCAGCACAAGTCAAACTTTACAGGACAACAGCTACAATTAGCAACACGCAGCGCTTACTTGCACACATGTTGCATGCAGGTAGTCATTACAGGACCCGGCTGTGTATTGTCTGCCTTTAAAACTGTCATCGCCAACAGCGTTTGCCTGCTCCAGGTGACTGTTGTGTGCTTCAGCTGCTGAAACGTTTGTTATTGAAAAGCAATCCTTGTATCCGACAGCTGCAGCCCATTTCTGAAATGTGGAGTTTCTGGTTTTGAGGGAAAAACAGCACCAAACGGCAACACCAACTACTTCTTAAATAAAGACTGAGAAAAATGCCTTCATTCATCATCCAAAGTGAATGTTGGGTCTCATTTTTTTTTGTGATCAGCTGGTAGACTCTCTGATTCTGTTATGTGTGGAGAGAGCTGTATGAACCCATAAAGAAATATATAAAATGACCCCATCTATGTGCTGAAGTACACATATTACTTTTTATGGTCTACAGGAAGCTGAATATATTAACATGTACAGCTATTATTTAATAAAAATGCAGGGGGGAAAAAAGCAGATTTTAAAACTCAACAGCCCTGTTACAACCAGACAAGCACAGGCACACGAACTCTATTTAAAATAGAACAAGATAAGCAACTGCTAACATTTGTCTTCTTCTGGGGATTAAATTGTGCTCAAAAAATTGAAAACTTTATAAAACCTGAAAACAGAAACTCAAGAAGTTGCAGGAGTCTCCCAGATCTCCTGAGTTAGGATATGCTTGATTTACAATAAATGTGGGGGTTTGTACAGTAACAGCAAAAATGCCAGTTTGCAGCTGCGTACAGGCTAGAAAGCCTGCATTGATTAACATTGCCAGAATAACCAATCCTAAAACAACTACGCTAGCAGTTTCATTTCCTGTTTCTCATTACTTGATCACACTGAGATTCTTTACATGTCTAGTGATAAACTGAACAAATGACATGACATTCAGTTTAGAAATCTTTAAAATATCTCAAATCATGTGTACCATCAAGATTTCTCTGATTAGGGGTCCAGAATCAGCACGGCAAAGACTCCTGTATTGTATTTTCATAAATTTTAAAGTTTTTCCTGCTGATCAGGTCATTCATACTACACCAAAGCAATATAGTAAAAGATAAATAATTAAATGACACAACAGTTAGAGACATAGAAATGTGTTTTGATTCTTCGTACAGTTTGTCCCCACTAAAATAAACAATTAAAAATAGGACATTTTCTGTTAATTGACAAAAACTTTTATAATTACAGGACACACAATATTTGACACATTTATTTCTTATAATTTAAACCCAAAGAGTTGTGCTGACAGATTTGTTATTTACTACATCAGCTTTTCTTTAAATATGCTGTTAAAACTGTACTTTTTTCATATATTTAGATCTCTGACAGATTAATTGGAGATAAAGTTTCTGAATTTCGGGAGCGGGACCATGAGTTCGGACCATGAGCTCCTTTCGCTTCTCATCTATATAAGTTCCCCCAGCTCTACAAGCTGTCCGTTCTTGTTTACGTGCCCCACCCTTCCTCCCCTTTTCAATTCATTAACTTCTTCACTTCTATTTAGTACATGGGGATCTGCCAGGCCCGGGAGCCACCACCAGTCCCCTTTGAGGCCTTCCCCAAACCGTAGCTCAATTCGTGTCCAAGCCATTCACCTCTATCTACTAAAACGCTGTCAAACCTCAACTAAGGACGTGGGCCCAGCGAGTGAAATGCAGAGTTAAACTTCTTTACACTGGCAGAAAGTGGCAGAAAGGAGGGTTTCACTGGTCCAGAACACAAAAGTGGGCTGTATGTGACCTGCAATCTAAAATGAATGTGACATCCATGCTCTAATGCATTGGCATAACTGGTCCTTTAAGCTTTTAGCTCCATACTCTGGACTTCCAGCTACACAGCAGGTTGCGCTTCAGATGAATGAATTGGTCACCATGGAGCTGTAACCTAAAAAAATATATTTTGTGGGGTAAGCCTAACCTTAAAGTAGTCACTAGGTTTTAATCATTGCTAATTATATTTCTGTAAATTTATGGGATGTCACCGCCGCATGAGCTCATTCAGAGCTTGTGCAATTTGGACTTGAATGAACTGAAGAATTTCTAGCAGCAAACACCTTCACCCACCTCTGATTTAATGATACTTAACAATGTCTGTTTTAGCTGTTGTTTGGAATTGGGTTTAATCAAGTGAGCATGTCCAGGCCTAAATTGTTACCTGGCCCATCATCTTCATGCATTAGCAGAATGCTAGCATTTTAAAGGACTTACCTTTCCTGTAAGAAAAACAGGGCATTTGTGATTAACTCATACATATTATGGATATTCTATTTGCCCAAACTAAGAAACAATGTTGGCAGTTAGATCCATTAACTCCATCCATGACGGCTAGCTCAGGTGCAGCTAGTTTCTATACTATGGGTGTCACTTCCTGTGACACCCATAGTGTTTGCCATGATTAGCCTCATCATTTCCTGTCTGCATTCGTGTTTCTCTGACAATAGAAGCAAAATGAACAGAAAATCACTGCCTTTAACCTCAAAAACATTCATCAGGGGTCTTGCAGGGTTGCTTACTACCTTTCAAAATATATATTTATATTTATAATATCTATTTATGGTAATTGTATTTGGAAATAAACAGCTTATTGTTGCACATGTTGCAGCAATAAGCTGTTTCTATAATGGGCACAAACCGGTGAAAGCCTAACACTGTTTGCCAGCTGGCACAATACACCCCTGCATGTTCACTGCAACAGCTGGGGACTGATGCATGGAAATGATGTGTATAATCACAGAGTAAGCATCACAGTATTTGGAATAGATTGACTCTGTGTTTTGATTCTTCTCTTTTTCTATGTTTAGCTGCCAAGCAGATGTGTCTGTGACCGCAGTGTAAACAACAATTATCTAGAAATTAAATTCAAGTAATTTTTTTTCTTTATTTAGAACTTTACAAAATCTAAACAAATGAAGCTCTGTGAGGATCAAAGTTACAGAAAACCACTGAAACTAACTTTAAATGCACTCAAGTAAAAGAGAATGTACAAGAGAGAGAAAATCCTGCCCACTAATTTAAATTCAAAGTAACCTAACTCTACCACACATCTATACAAACGCCTCTTCTCGACAAACATACAAACATAACACACGGTGCTATACGTGGCATGGCACTCTTTTCTTGTTCCTGCTTTATAAGACCAGACTAAAACTAGGAAGCCTTCACCTTGTTTGAGAGAGTGAGATGGATTATTTAAAAGCTGCATTGTTTTATGATTGATCTGAAGCTTTGTAAAGCCTTAAGGCTTCTGTCGGAGGTTGTGGTCGAAGAAAATTAGAGACTGCAGAGTGAGCTGCATTGCCCAGCAGGTGTTGGTTCTGAGACTGATTTATTTTAAAATCTATTTGTACTGGTTCATGACGCCCCTGAGGAAATCTTCGAAGCGTGGAACAGCAAGCTGTGGACCGGCAGCCTCCTTGGCCGGCTCATCTGCAGCGGAGGCTGCGGCGGCGGGCTTAGCACGACGCAGGCGGCAGTTGTAGTCGTATTCAGGATCTCAGTCTGGATCAGGCAGGATTATGCCATCCTCACTTGATTTCATGGCCTTGTCACCAGAGGGTGGAGCAAACTTGTGACAGTTGGGGTCAAATGGATGGCAGAAGAGCTTGGCTGGAGCCATGACGTCAGCCTTAGCCTCACGACTACTCTCGACTGGGATGCAGTCTCTGTCATAATGCACATAGCAGTCGTAGCCCTCCTTGGTCTTGCCACGGACACCAAGTTTGTAGCGTACCTGGTTGATTGATTGATTGATTGATTGATTGATTCATATGTTTTTGGATCAAAACAGATGCAAAGCAGACCGTGAAAGCATTATTCAACATCAATATCATTTTACTACATTATTAAACAGACCAAATGTTAAAGAAAAGATGAATTAAAGAATTATTCAGTCAGAAGGATTACACTAGATTAGATGAAATGACAGAAAAATTCAAGCCTGTTTACAGGACTTCAGATTCAGACCTGGTGCTCTGGTAGCTGTGGAGGCAGCTTGCGCAGAGCAGCAGCAGCTGCCAGTATGCAGTATGGGTCGTAGCGAGGGTCGCAGGACAGAGGAGCAGCAGGATGTGCAGGCTGATTCATGGGGGCGTACTTCACCACAGGCTTGGTCAGGCTGGCCAGCCTGGTAGCAGTCAGGGGATTGCAGCTTGCATCAAACAGGGGGTTGCAGTGTTGCTCTTTAGCAGCCAGAGGAGCGGGAGCGTTGGTTGCACACAGAGGATCAACAGCTGGGTCACAGCTGGGTTGCATCAAGTGGTAGAAGCCAGTAGGATATTTCTGGACCAGGGAAGCCATGCAGTGGGGATCCTTTGGGTTGCATTTGAGGGCAGCATAAGATGGAGCTGGACCTTGGGCTGGACGGTACCCATAGGCTGCTCTCAGGTGGTACTGCAGACACTCTACATCTTCAGGTTGGCAGATTCTGAGCAATTCAGCCCTCTGCTCAGCACCCAGGAAGGGCTCCAGGACAGGAGCGTAGTAGTAGAAACCAGTTTGGCTCTTCATTGGCACCGGGGTATAGATAGGCGCTGGCACTTTGGCTGGAGCTGAAGGTGGCTCAGGGGCTGCAGATTTGCTGGTAACAGGGAACATGCAGTAGGGGTCAGTATAGGGGTTGCATAGCCTGACATCAGCAGACTTGATGGGGGCAGGCATCGCCACGGCTGCCTTTGGTTTGCTAGTTAACTCGGCGATGCACTCCGGATCTTCAGACTCGGCACAGGTCTTGTAGATTTCGCTGAGGTGGTTGAGGTAGTGGTTAAAAGTCGGTCCCTCCTCTGACCTGTGCTTGTTCTGCAGGTAGGCCACATACAGACGATCAAGGTCCTCAACCTGAAGATGTTTGGAAAGGGGAAAAACAAGTTAACCTCCTCAAATCCAAAAATCAAATCAAATGATATAGAGGCCATAGAGAGTAAAAGTAAAACAAAGAGGAACCCCAAAGATAAATTTGCAGAAATCCTCTGTTGAGAAAAACAGTTACTTTTTCACTTTTGTGTAAACCACGGAGCTTTCACAGATACTACACACTGAACACATTAAGAGGTTAATAGCTTATTAAAAATTGTTCTATAAAAATATCTGGGCAAATTTAGTTCTCTGAACTGCATAAATAAGGAATCTGTTAAAACTAAAAAGGTGGTTGAACCTTTCTGTTTCCTGCATTAAACGTGGCATATTTAATTTTAAAAAGGAGAGAAAAGCTCTCCTCAAAGTGCAGAGTAGTGATGCAAATTGTTGCCTCAATTTTTAAAGGAAAAACAAGCACAGTTTCATAATCGTGACTGGGAGAATCTGAATAATTAATGTGAAACAAGCTCCACTCACTCCCTCCTGGTTGTGGCTGTCCATGAAGTATTTGTACCATCCCCAGAAGTCAGGCACGCGTTTGAACTGGGGCACAGCCACGACGGGGACGTTCCTTCTGTCACGAACCAGCTTTTTTAGGCTGGTCATTGCCTCGGCTTTCACATCATCAGACACGGCGGCCACTGAAGGGAAGGAAGAAGAGAAAACATACAGGACTGTAGTTAAACTATATATATCATTTACTGCTTGTTATGAAGAAAGGTTCCATGATCTTTTTTGATTTATTTATTTTTTTAGAAATTATTAACACACACACACACACACACACACATAGGCACACACACACACACATAGGCATACATATATATATATCTATATATGTATAGTATATATATATATATATATATACAGGTGCAGGCTGTGTAAAGATGCCCCAGAGACAATCCAGCACATAACAGCAGGGTGCAAGATGCTAGCAGGCAAGGCATACATGGAACGCCATA
>NW_005187432.1:4391103-4412677 GCF_000239375.1 Pundamilia nyererei | reverse complement strand
GCATAGGTTGGTGCAAAAGATCAAAACATTAGCCACAGTTTTGTTTGTTAAGTAGGCTGAATTGGAGACTTTAGGTCCAGTGGAGATGTTATAAACCAATTACAGGACAGTAGAACTCATTAACAGGAATGTTTAATGTTAAATAAAAATGCCAAATCTGTACTTGCAGAGGACACAGTGCACAAAAGTCTGATGAACTAACTGTTGACCTTCATTAAACTGCATCTATAATTGGAACGGTAAATCCTGTTGGCAGCAAAGGATGCAGTATGTTATAGTTAAGAGGCAGAGTCCATAGATGGGTGACAAAGAGAGATCACCCTGCTCCCCTCAGCTGTAGGTGAAGGAGAGCTTGAGCTGTGAATCTATTGTGCAGAGAGTGGGCAGAGCTTTTTCACACTTTCTTTTAAATAGTCATTTCAAGAACAACACAGTGACAGTGATTGTTTTTAAAAGCTCCAAAAGTTTAAAATACACTAAACACAGTTATTATTTCTGAAACCATCGTTATAAACGTCTGTCTTTGGATTAAGGTGCTGTCCAAAGAATGCACTCAGTGTCCCGGTGCCAGACAGCACAGGAGACCCACAGAGATGCCAATGCCCCAACAGGGCACAATATATTACCGGTAGAAGGACCTTCACTAACTTTAATTATGTCCCTATAGAACATAATTATATATACTACTATATAGGCCATCACACAACTAACAGTGAGCAGGTCCCTTTCAACTGGTACAGACCAGGTGAAGCATTTTTATCGTAATATATATAAAAGCTGTGTTAAGTTTAAAGCAAACCAAACATTTTCTACTGCTCAAACTTCACACCGAAGCTTTAATCTGGGAAAGCATGGGCTGGCTTTTACAGCCACCAGAAATGCATCCCTATAGAAGGCTGCTGCTGTGACTGGCTGCACCTCCATAAGATAGCCTAGAAGCTCTTTTATATTTAATTTAAATGTGTGAATTGCATCATATTGTTGTTAAATCAGGTTCATCAAACTTTATCTCAAAGGAGAAATTTTTATCAACAAAAAAATGGCATAATTTTAATTGGCCCAACTATTTCTATTATAAGTAGATTAGTCTCTTAATCTCTTGGACTGTTAATTATCGTGTATGACTGACGTAGTTCTCATAGAGCACTTTAGCTTCTTACTTTAATCCATTATCACAATCCTGTTTCTGTTGACTAATTGTTTTAGCGCCAAACTAGATCTCCTCAGACTTTGTGTTTTACTGTGAACCAACATGTAAATTATTTGGTGCTAATTGGCAGAATGGAAAGAAAAGGTAACTACGTGGAGCATTTATCTCCCTATAAATAGCAGCGTTTAAGGTTTCTGCAGTTGGTTTTTAGGTTGTTGAGGTTGTTTTGCCCCACGTTGCCACATCATACGTCCTCACCTTCCTCCTGCTTGTGCTGCTCCACTGGAACGGCCCCCAGAAAATCTGTAAAACACAAGCAGCAGCCACATTAGCAGCAGCAGAGACGTTCACTGATTAGGAACAGATGTTCCGCTTTACCACAACATCAGGGAAAATGCTGACCCACTAATAAGCCCCCGGGTGAAACACGGCAGGTGCTGGAGCGCCAGGCAACATCCTGCAGATTAAATTCCCCCCTCAACACCAAGCCCCCACCCAGCCCCTAACTTGTATATCGTATAGCTTTGAACCAGCCCAGTGAAATTAATGCAGGTACTGGGGGCCTTCTTAAAGTTTACCTGTAAAACTACAAAGTCAGGCCTCACACAAACTAATTACAGATACACTGTAAAAATGTCTGGTGGGAGGGGAAGGACGTCTCCGGGTCTCTTCTGCTCCTGCTGAGGTTTACAACTACAAGAAAACAGCCAAGTCAGCTGATTATCCCTTAAACTTTCATCTATTAATGTGGAAAATCTTCCAAAGGGGAGGCAGTGATAGATGTGTTTTTTATGACTGCAGAAAGGTTTTGTAGTACTAAAGGGCATCATCATGACAAGCCATTTTACTGCTAAAGAGAGAAGGGTAATGGTGTTCTTATGACTCTGTGGCAGAGATTAACGTGCCCGGGGTTGGACTATACTACCAGGTCAAAATGCTTCTAAAGTATTTTTGCTTAAACCAAAAATAAGGAGAAAAAAAATCAGTACTCAGGTCTTTAATTGAAGTAAAGACACAGAGGAAATCGGAAAATGTAATTTATTTAAACCAAAACATACTTACAGTATCAAAAGTAAAAGTATCGTTATATACATCAATAGACTGTCGGTGTGATAAATAGTTAAAGATATGCTGATGTTAAAAGAGGTCTTTTAGTTGTGTGATCTCTGTGAGCAAAGGAACTATATTTGTCAGACGGTCAGTATGTAATAAAGTAGATGACATCAAGCTTTAGGAGTTTAAAGGGCATCTAGTTCACCTTCACTGGTCTAATTGAAAAATGTTGTATCTGAAATCTCAAAATTAAAAAAACAAAAAAACAAAAACTGATGTAAATGGTTCCTCGACTCATTAAATTCTCAGTGAAATATTTCCTAATATCATAGATGCAATTTATGAAAACTCTCACCTGGTAATAAAACAGCTGCTAACAGGAATCCTGTGCGGATCAGGGAAAGCGACGGTCGCCCAACACGTGCCATTTTCTGTTGTTTCTTTGTGCTTCCTGGGGGAAAAGGCAGTTAACAATATTCAGAGTGTTTGCAGGCTGAACTTCTGGAGACATAGTCTATTATTTCAATACGACAAGAGTCTTATAAGAATTTTATTATTTTTGGGAGGTTTTTTTGTCTTTTTTAAGGCAATTTTTCATGTAACTGATAGATATGGAAATCCTTGAGAAGACAATGCACTTGGAACAAAGAGAGCGCTTTTATTTAACTTTCTGATGCCAAGACAATGGAGAGGATTGAGGACATGCTGTAATAGAGCTTTTCAGAGATTAACGAGAGAAATAAGACGTCACTTCTGAATATCAGAATATCAAATAAAGCAAATGAACTCGACAATTCAAACAGCCAAAAGCTTGAGATGTTCTCTTGGATCGATGCGTGGAGAGCTGCTTAATTACATCTGTTGTTCTCAAAAAGACAGATGGCTTCTAAAAGTTGGACAACCTCACTTTTCTAACAAAGACAAGGCAGATGAGACTACAAGCGACCACTCCAGAATTATGAACTCCAGGGGTTATTATTGGCCCTTACCTGCAAAAGGTGTTGAAGTTGTGGCCTCTTGGTCCAGCAGCTGTCTTGGGAAAGGGGAGGGGGCTCTCTGCACACTGGTTTTCTGAGCTGTCTAAACCTTCTACCTCTTTGCTCTCTGTACGGGCCGGACACACACGAAAACATTTTAAAGGCGCTCTCTCGATCATTAAAAACAAAAAGGCATGTGATACAGTTTGCCCGCTCCAGGATTGGCTCCTGTGCTGCCACCCATCCAACCAATAGGGGTCCTGTAATTATGAAAGGTGAGAAGTATGACAGTATAACTGCAAGGTACCATTTAGAGCTTCTTTCCTCACAGTTTTGGAATTTATTTTATTTTAAATTAAAATAAATGGGAAGGTGTGAATGTGAAAGGTAGTGTAAGTGGGGCACTCACAGAGGTAAACCTTAAGAGACTTTAGAGCTTGAGGTACTCCTGGTTTTCCTGGTACTTCCCAAATATACTCTGGAACTAGTAGATAAAATCATCCTCCACTACTAAGGGAATGAGTCTCCTGTGTTTTCTTTTCAAGCTTTCTCTCCCCAGGAACAGCTTTTCCTGCAGAAAATTGACTGCAAATAAAAAATATTTCTACTCTGTTGCGTCAGTGTATTGACTAATGTGTGAGCAATATTTGCAGGATGACAGAACATGACTCATTTCACCTCAGTGACGCAATGCAACATCCAAACAGCAACAGTTGCAGCTCATTTGATAATGTTTGTGAACCTCCCGTGAGTCTGTGGTGTCAAAAGCCTGCACCCAGTCAGCTGTTTTATACTGGATGTGAAATCTGCTGCTGGAGAGAGAAAAAAAAAACCCAGAACCAAATTCCTTCAGCCAACTCTGAATGGAGATTTTAAATCTTACCAACCAGAGTGATGGTAAAAAGGGTGGTTTCATATGTTAAATACACATCTTTTAGATGATTAAAAATGCTTGCTTTTGTTGCACAGGCATATTTTCTGCTCTGAAACAGCACAGAGGAGATGTAAGCCATTAGGACAGGCAGGTCTCATACAGAGAGCTACTAATAAAGTAATCTGCTTCTGCTGTGGAGACAGAGCCATCAGGGCCAGCATGCCAGCAGCACTGCTACATGATCCTGATGCTTGGATCATGCCACGTAGCTGGCACAGCCTGCTACGTGGCACAGCCTGCTACTTTTCTGTTTTAGCTAACCCTTAAAAACTGTGACCATCTTCCATTCCAACACATCACTCAGGTGCTCTACTGGATTTGCAATCTGGTTGCTGCTGTGTTAACCTGCTGGAAGCGGCCATTAGAAGATGGATGGGTGCACTGTGGTCATACAGGGATGGACATGATCTGCAGCAATACTCAGGTAGGCTGTGGTGTTTAAATGATGTTTAACTGGTGTACCAAGAAAAGCCCATGGATGCACGGTGGGATCGATCCATGCTTTCATGCCTTTGACATTCAGTTCTGACCCTACCATCCAAACGTGACAGCAGAATTTGACACTCCAATTAAAGTCACCTAAATCGTTTTTCTTACTCATTCTGACATCATATATACATGCTGAAGTGCTATGATTTGCCACCATGTGGTTAGATATTCGCTACTTGATATTTGTGTTGAAGCAATTGATTAGGCATACTTAATAAAGTAGCCTGTGATTATATATACATACATAAATATATGTTGACAGAGAGACAGACCGAGACTAAATCAAATTACTAGGTTGCCATTTATTTTCTAAATATTTTCTGCATTCGCACAGTTTGTTCTCAAGGACATGTGACCATCTCGCATGACTGACAGTGACTCAGCCTTGGCTATGATCCATGCAATTTGCACATTTCTGAATTACCAGGTTTGTCACAGTGGGAGGCAAATTGCTGTCCTCTTCATTTTAAAACAGATCTGCCATCACAACAAGTCAATCTCTGTGTCTGTGTGGAAAATATACAGCAACTTAAGAGAAATTTGGGGGGTAGGGGGGTGGGGAGCCAAGAAAGTGCTTCTTGTGAAGAAAAAGCTCATTAAAAAACATAGAGCCATGTTAATGATGATGCCTGTCAGAGGTTTTTACAATACTTTAGCTGTGCTTTGAGTTACTCGTCACACTTAAAGAACAACAGCAAATTTTTTGCCATGGTTATTACCACATTTCAAACAGAGTTCATACGTTAATGCAGCACAAGAAAGAAGCACATTAATGGATGAGATGATACCAACAGCTTCAGCTGTTTTAAAGTTATAGCTCAAAGGAGTCGGCGTTTAAATCAAATGAAAGTCTTGAAGCAGTTTTTGGTGAAACCTTTAACAGGCATTATGTCCGGTTAGAACATTTCTTTTTGCTTCAAATCTATGATTTACTGCTAACATGTAATTTCAGCTTAAAGTATCTTGGTAATGTGAAATCTTGCACAAACATTCCTTTACTGGATGAGGAAAAACATAGATGAGCCCCTTAATTTTTTGGTTTGGTTAACCTTTGGCTCCAGGCACAAATGTGGAAAGAAGGCTTCAGAGGGAGCTGTGAGCTCTCAGCTATTGAATGTAATATACATTAAAATTTGACCTTTCGGTCTACATCATCCTGCACACTCTGAAATTCCTAAATGTGTATATTTTGCAGTGAGTGGGCAGGATAATCACAAATGTGCAAAGGTGTTTTAATAAAGCTCATGATTTCATTCTGAGACTTTTGTTAGTCACTGTGCCCCTTAAGCCTGTGTTTCATTTCATTTCATTGGAAACTTCTTCAAGCTTGATGTATTTTGCTGCTTAATGCACAATTACCAGTGTCTTGTATATAACTATTGGACATCCCTCTGCTGACAGCACACTTCTCTGTTTTTCTGAATCTGTACAGCCAGCTTTTAAAAACCTACAGTTTGCATTTTGTGTTCTTCAGAAGCTTCTTATCAGTCTCCAACTTGTGCTGAATAGTAATAAAACCACATCATGCTGCTGCCCACCACTGAAAGCATACAGTAGGTGACCTTCAGATCAGCATTCTCATCCATGCTTATATTGAGGTAGTCTCTCTTTATACAGCTAATTTTGGAAATGATAAAATCCACATGACATCCACACTGAGAATAATAACTGCTCTGTTCTCTGTTGCATTGCAGACATTTCTCCAGTCTCTCTCATCTTCTCTATAAAGACTGTAAGTACACACACAGCAGTCTGTGTGTGTACATAAGTATACATGTAAGTGCTTCTCTAAAAGATATCATATCTCTGTGTCTTTATTGGTGTGAACTTTGCCTCAAGCTCCAGTCTCCTCAGATTAGTGAAAAACCTCAATGAAGTCCATTTAGTAAATTGGGTGTCTTTATTAATTAATAATAGAGACACTTGATGATGCAAGAGTCCCAGAGCTTTCATGCTCAAAGGCATGACGTTAAAGGTAATTCATTGCCAGAGTATGCTTTTGGTTGCTGGATTCATTTCAAAATTACAAGCTCACATAATGTAAGTTGATGTTAACATCTGACGGCACAGACTGTTCCTGTTGAGTCCTGTTAATATTTGCTTCTTTGACCGACAGTCATTAGGAGAGGGGATGTCTGATGTGAGAGCTTCACCAAATGTGGAAAAAAATGAGGTGTCTTACATGGATAAACTGCTTAGCTTGCAGATTAGTGCCACTGCTGGAATGAAACAGCTTGCTACATGCTCAAACATTCATTTTGATCGTTCATATCAACAGCTCACCTTTTCCTGTGAAGCCAAAAATAACTGTTATCTGCAGCTGATGTAGTGTCTGGCTGAAAGTATTGAAGCCATCAATCAAAACAGATTTTTCTAAATGTCACTACAAAGCAAGACGGCGCTGGATACTATTAGACATTGTTTGCTCAGATCTCAGAGCAATCCAAGTACAGCTCAGGAAGGTACTTTTTAAATGTTACTGGTAAAATGTGCACTCAAAGCTTTTTAGTTTGTCAAAACTGTTTGCCATGTACTGGGATGCACTTACACAGTAACATCTCTGGGTAAAATGATGTCAGTATGTATGGAGAAGGTTAACAGTGGGTGCCAATGGCCAGAAAGATGCTTTGGGATATCTTTCAAGAGGTCTAGATAATGATTCTTGGACATAGAACTGTAAAAACTCTGTTTTTGCCTTATAAACTGTATTTCCATGAGTGTTTGCACGTCTTTCAGTAAACCGCTACAACTGTTTTTCCTGTTTTCATAGAAGAAATGAGGGGCGCAAGACTGCACATTCCTGTATTAGCTATCCTTGAAAGTCGGCATTCTACTACATGGATTGTACTAACAATCCAACTTGTGACTGAATACTTTAAATGTGCATCTGTTAAAAATGCCAAGTGTGCCATCAGTACAAAGAAAGAAATCTCAGGGTTGTTTTTGATCAAACAAAGCTTTGCATCAAATGCCCTGCTGATGTTGACTCTTGTTTTTCACTTATGCTGGACCTAGCGTTACTTCACCAGTTCATGTTGTTCATAACCCAGGCTGTCAGCTAGCTGGTACACCTGTTTACATTATCAATACAAAACTACCACCTAAAGTCAAATCCAGTTTTATTTTTTGCCCTAATGTGGAGTACATGTTGTGAGTCTTTGTTGTGATAAGTGCTTAGGAGATGTACTGCATTGTGATTATGTTAGCAGAAGACACAAAATGAGCTCTGGAGTGAGCACAAACGTCACATCATTTGAATTTTCATAGACAGTTAAGGCTTTCTTTTTAAACTTACATTACAAGCCATTCACACATGGGCTGTAAAAGCTGTTAAACTGAGAAAACCTTCAAACATAACCTTTAAACATAATACTGCAAGAAAGCATGTTTTCATTTTTTAAGCACTTTAAGCATCTAGAAAGGCACAATCAGTACTGCTACAAAGTTAATCGTATACGCTGATGTATATACTGGTTTGTATGACTAAAGTTCTACTTTAGAGGTTTTTGACTGTGTTACAGCAAAACAATTGCAGACAATAGGAGACAGATTTAAAACAAGAACAGAATATGATGATGATTTTCATCTTCTTCCTGCTCCTTTTCATGCATGGAAACAGTGTTACTTTAATTGAAAGGAAGGTTGTGTATGGGAAATGAATTACTGCTGTACCATGTGTGAAACAAAAAATTTAATAAATAAATAAATAAATGACACATTGTCATTCAAATCATTTAAGGCATTTTGAACAGCTCATCATTTATTACATGCCATCTGCAACATGTTTATGGGTAACAGCGATTGGTGCCATTTCCTTGTATAGGTGCTGTGTAATTACACCTCTAACAGGTGTTCTCAAGCGCAATGAAACCTGCAATCCAGCTCAGAAGCTGTGAAAGGCATGAACAACATAGAAGCTCATAATTTTAACATACCATATCTCTGCAATGTTAAGAATTTCACAACATCTGGAGGTAGGGGGGTATAAGGAAACCTGAAACTAAGAGAAATATGGAGGGAAATTATATGTCTTTTGACTGTAAATGGTTGGTTTGCGGGGATAAAACAGTGAAAATATTATCTATTGCTTCTTTGGAATCTGTAATCTCTCATGAAATTACAGAACAGAACGTGTCTCTTTATCAGCCCGGTTCCATGAAGTGAGCTTGCAGATTGATGTTGGTTTGAAGGACTTCAGGGTGATAAAAGTGAAGGATCTGTTAGGTCGTGTACAAAGTTGCCTTCTGGTGGATCTGATCGTTTGTGAGGGCAGAGGTCGGCAGGAGAACCGAATGAGCAAGAACAGGAATATTCGTACATCCTTGATTTCTGCAGGCCAGCCATCCTTATAGTCAACACTCACTAGAACCCAGGTGCTGTTTAGTGGTTAGCAGTTAATGCAGGCAATGCTAAATCTGTCATGAATCCTGGGGGTTTGTGCTTGGGTTTGAGTTTTGTATTTAGAACTCTTGTGTTTGAGGTATTTTGAGTTTTATATTCTCTCAGCAGTTGTTCCTGGTTGATCCATATGTGGGTCCTTGAGTTTTAAGTTTATTTCTACCTCCCCTTTGTACATCTGCTATAATGTGAGGACATTTTTCTGACTGGCTCCACTTGCCTCCTTTAAATAAAGGAGCTAATTCTGTACAATAGAGATGGAAACTTGACAACAGGACACAGTTTTGTTTTTTGGGTTTTTTTACTTTAATTTGTCACCTGCTTATACTTCAAAGTAAACTGGACATGTTTTTGTTCTGGATTCTTAGTTCAAAAACAAGAAATTTACATTAATCTTATGTGAATCTAGATTTTTTTTTTTTTCCTGTAACATCGGCAAGTATCACTAAACTCATAGGCAAAATGAAACCATGACAAGGTTTTTCATACACTGGGCCTTTGTGTGGTTGTTTTGATAAATTAGCCCTACTTCAAAAATCCTATTGTTCAATCCCTGCAAAAAGAAAGAAAGAAAGAAAGAAAGAAAGAAAGAAAGAAAGAAAGAAAGAAAGAAAGAAAGAAAAATCAAACCTTTCCTTGCCCAGAAATTATACTAGACCAGGACCAGGGCTGTAGCTGGGTAGCTTGTATGATTTTTTCTCATTTCAGTCAGGTTTTCATGAACTGCACTTGACTGAAACTACCCTTCTTTTAGGGTAGCTTTCTAGGCTTTCTTATTCAAATACCTCATGACTGCCATCAAGTCTTTGTTAAATGATAATTCCCTACAGTTAAATTCTGACAACGCAGAGATCATCATTGCTCCAGATAGTGAAAACAATGCTTTGGGTCTCTAGGCTCCTTAAATCTAGCTTGCATCATCATCCTGGACAGCTCTGTCTTTAGACTGACTCTCCTCTTCTTTAAGCTGACTCATTCCTCAGTTTTTCATATAGAAGGAGGACTTCAGTGTTATTTTTAAGGTCAATTGATGCAAGCGTTGATTCTTTTTTTCTCACTTGGAATATTGCAGCTCCATATTTACCTGTCGTGTCTTAATGTTTAAAGCTTTGAATGGCAATGGGCTCTAGTGTATTTCTGAACTTTAATTGACCTACTACCTCTTCTAACTGGTCCCTGAGGTCTTCAGAGCAGAGATTTCTGCTGGCGCCTCATACTCGCTTTAAAACACATGGACATCGGGCCTTTTGAGCAGTGGCTTCAAAACTCTGAGTTGCCCTCATTTCGGCATTTTATTGCTTCAGAGGTAGCTTTTAAAAAAAACTGTTAAAGGCATTTCTATTCAGACAGGCATTTGAATAATCTGAGTCTGACCTTCTTCGTGACCTTGCTCATTTACCTGTTTTATTGTTTTTGTTTTTTTCCTTTTGACCCAAGTGACCCAATGCCCCTGCTTGTGAAAGGTAATTTATAAATAAACTTTACTTACTTTACAAAGTTTTGAACTGCCGTGAACCAACCAAGCTCATGGGCAGAGGCCCAGCTTCAACTCTCAACAATCATAAAGTATGGGTTTGCAGGGAGCCAGCTGAGATGGTTCAGTCATCTGGTAAGGACTCCCTCTGTGTGGGGTGTTTTGGGTACATCGAACTGGAAGGACACTTTAGAACACACTAAAGTGAAGAGTTTGTGCCTCTCTTGGGTTTCCTCCAGAAGAACTGAAGGAGCCGACTGGGAAGAGGAAGGTTCTGGGCATCTCTGCTTAGACCCAGACCTCATTAAGCAGACAAGAATGGACTGAATGCATAATGCACCTAAAATAATAAATTGATTATTTGATGAAATAACTCCCTGATAATATTTACTTTTATTTTTGTTAAGGAAAACCTGTGTTATGCGCTGCACCAGTTCTCCTGACATTGTTTGTGTTTATTATTGAGGTCGTAGAGTGTGTGGTGTCACTACTGCATTAAACTGAAATAATTTTAGTGTTTTGCTGAAACTGAAAACAGATCAACTTAATAAATAACTACTTATAACAAATTTGTTGTAAAATAATTGTGGTGGTGACTCATAATTTAAATAATCATGTATGGTTTTCTCTTGAATTAAAAAGTAGAATATTGTAAAGAATATATAAAATATATGCACAGTGATCTTTAAAGATTGATCTGATGTGCTTATATGTTTTGTTTGTGTCCTGGTCCTGTGTTTGGGGGCTTTTAGGTTTATATTTATAAATCACAGTTTATTTGGTTATTATCTTTGATTTTAGTTGTTGGAGTCTTAAGTTTACAGTCCAGGCTTTCATTACTTAATGAGTCTCAAATGGTATTAGGTTCATGTTTTCCTCTGCCTCTGTTTAGTTTGTCTCTAGTTGATGTTTTTCTTTAATATTCCTGGGTTTTTCAGTGCCTTTGCATTTTGCATCAGATTCATTATCATGCCGTGTTTAGTCTTTGGAACTCTTAGTTTTTAATTCTTTCTACTTTTGTGCATTTTTCTTTTTTATCACTGAATCAAAGTTTAGGGTTATTATCTTGAGATTTCAAGATCTTTTCCCAGAAGTTTGTGTAAGTTGAAATTCTGAGACACCTGACTTAAAAATGTTGAGTTAGTAACCTGAAATGTGGACTTATGGAGTCACAGCTTGTATTTATAAATCTGTGCGTTAGTTTATTCCACATTTCCTCATTGCTGCTTGTATCTTCTTGAGTAGTCTTCATTGTTGTGTTATGTGTTTCTCTTTTATGTTCCTACCTTTTGTACATCGTTGTGTTTTGTCTCATGTGCCTTGCGTTTACTTTGCTGTGTCTCATTATCAGATTTGGTTGCGCTGTGTCTTGTTGCTCAGGTGTGTCCACGCTGCCTTGATTGCCTTCGTGTGTCTCTCTTTATTCTCTGTTTGTTTTGTCTTGAATGCTCAGAGACACTTTTTAATTCTGCTCTTCAATTTCTGCGTTTAGATTTTTGATGGACTGAGTTTCTTCTTTTTTAATTTCTGCCTTGAGAGTCTTACATTTGGTTCCTACCATTCATAATATTGAATTTTTCTGATGTAAAAATAAGAATACCACAGATTTACTACCTTTTTTGGCCTTTTTTCTGACTTAAAGATAAAGAAAGTTTGATTACCTGATTTTTTGAGGCATTGTGTTTTGTCAACACAGACCTGAACAATTTGCTGTTTTCAAGCATCTCATCAAACAGACACAAACACTGAAATCTTAGAATAAGATGGAAAGCAGTTTTAAGCTAAATCACAGCCATCATAATATAGACAAAACACATGGCCTACAACAAGAGACAGATGACAATGTTTTCCCATGGCCAATGCACCAGTTGCACTACTTGCCCAAAGATATGTAGACAAATTTTACTACTATACCTTGAGTCTTTTCCTTTTTCAAAATAACTTCATACGCTATATTGTGCAAAATAGCTCTGCAAACTTTTCACCTTAACTGGAACTAAAGGGAATCACCAAAACCATGAAAACAGCCACAGGCAAAAGCAGCTGTACACTGTCAGACTGTATCAACCTTTTTCTTAACGGATTAACACGAGCGGCAACAACAAAATTCTATTCATTTCTCCAACCTGTCTAATTCAATTTTAAAGTTGCCAACACAATTTAATCATGCAGGATTAAACATGCGAGAACGTTGCTGTCAAACTAGATTTCTTTTCCTCAAAGAAATCTTTGATACTGCTGTTTTTTAAATTACTCAAATAAATAAAAGCTTCTTGAAAAAAACAACAACAACTTTAAAGCTTTACAGCCAGACTCATACAACTACAGCGCAATTGAGTTATTTTTCCACGGAGCTCCTGTAGCCTGGATATTTCCTGGCAAATTAGCACAAACTGTCAAAGCAGTTTTATTTCTATGAATGTGAAAGAATGGAGCCAGTGTGACACTGATTGTTCAAATTAATGAACATTTAAAATCCCTTTATAAATGTAGGCTGCGGATTGGGAGCTGCTTCAATGGGCCTGGAGACAGTTAAGTGGAACACGTCTCTATGAGAGGGGAATAAAGACCGCCACACGAAATGAGCCTCATGCAAAGCACATCCACAGAGCTCCTGCTGTGAAGTCTGCGTGGAATCTGTGTCGCATATGGAACGAAGTCGTGGCTGTTTGATGTAGCAGCGCCCCGGGACAGAATTCACGTTAAATTATAAGCCACAGTTTGTAAAAGGGGAAGGCGGGGGACAAGGAATGTTTTGAGGCCAGTAAAGAGATTTCCTGCCGTGGAACAAGCAGCACTCTTGATGCCCAGAGGTGAACGAACATCATGCGCTGCCAGATTCAGTCGGCCCTGACTGACGTGCTCCTCCTCAGTTCTCTTTAAATTACATGACTGGCAAATGCAAACAGTTTTCTGGGAATCGTTACACTAGAAGGTTATCTAATATATTTTTCCAGAACTCCAGACTAATTAAACCGTTTTGGATAATCAATACTGTAATCAGAGGTTCACCCTAACAAATTCTCCGTAAGATCAGACTATGCACTAATCAGAAAAACTGCACAAAGCTCAAGAGCTACATCTTAGATTCTATAGGTCTCATTTAGCAGGTTAAAGTTCGGGACAGTACCATTAGAAAAAGACTAAACAAGTATGATTTGTTTGGACAGGTGGTCAGGAGAAAGAAGACAGCAGCACAGCTTTGATTTGCAAAGCTGCATCTGAGTAAGTTCCTTTATGCAGATGAGGCCAGAATGGAGATATTTGGCCATAATGCACAGCACCACATTTAGCAAAAGCCAAACACAGTATATCAGGATAACCACCAACTGTCTGGGGTGGAGGGGTGATTATTCAGGCTTGTTTTGCAGCCGCTGGGCCTCGGCACCTTACAGTCATTGAGTCGACCATAAACTCCTCTGTAAACCAAAGGATTCCAGAGTCAAATGTGAGGCCATCTGTCTGGCAGCCAAAGCTCGACTGAAATTATGTCATGCAACAGGACAATGATCCCGATCAGACCAGCAAATCAACAACAGAATGGCTGGGAAAAGTAAAGCATCAAGGTCTGTGTGACACTGAAGCCTGACGTGCCTTTCTGTGAATCTTCCCTTAGCCACTAACAAAAATGTAGTTTCTGGTACAGAGAAGAACCAGTCTGCATTTCATTTATTTCATATTGTGTTATTTTACCACTTAATATTGAAGTGTACATTAAAAGCAGATTTGTTTGCTGCATTGTCTGATACAGAAAATAAGTTCTTTGTTTTCTATTGTCCTCTTCCTCATCCTCTGGGAGTTGCACAGTACTTTATCTAGAAGAATAAAAACAGCATATTGATTTTGTAAATGTTGTATGGGTGATGCGCAAAGACACAGCTAACTGTTGACATATGAACCATTTAAATGAGTAAGTTGGTTGGGAGACAGGAGATGAAAAAACATTTAATATTGATAAACTGTAGTCTGTTCCTTCCACCCACAACATGTGCGACTGGAACAGTGTTGTGAAATATCCATATTTTAGAATTCTATAAATGGGTGGATGCTCGATATAACAAATAAATCAAACTTAAACTATGCATATTTCCAGTTCTTTGACTGATATCATAGTACAGCATGAAGGGCAAAAGGCCTCCTCAGTATCTGGTGGTATGAATTCAGTTTGTCAACCACACACCTCACTGGCCAGGAGGAGATGATTCATACCCTGCAGTCCACCAGGAACAGAGTGCATCATTTTATCTTTTGATTCCAATATAAGCAAAGATTTGTGTGTGTGTATGTGTGTGTGTGTGTGTGTGTGTGTGTGTGTGTGTGTGTGTGTACACAAAAACCCACTAGAAGCATGAACTGCTTCTTTATTGGCAGCCAGGTCCATCAGCAGTCCTGTGGTTCCCCCAGCCTGCCAGACAGCAAACATGCAGCTCAGAGGCACAAAGTCAGCCAGCAGCTCACCAGCTGGGCAGCCGCTAACGCTAACAAAGTGTTTAGCTAATGTTGTCTTTATAATTCTACCGTGGTAAAAATCTGCCAGCACAGTCCTTTCTTTTAGTTTCTTTTATATGTGATTATCAGCAAACTAACAAAGCTTTGTTGAATGTTGTTGCTGGATTTCTTTAGTTTTGTCACATTGAGTACAGCACAGAGTTTCAATGAAAACAGTTGCTTTTCTAACTTTATTAGGACTCACAGGGATGGATTGTTCATCGATCATCAGCATTAAGCAGTCATCACAAAGCTTTGATTAGTAGTTAGCATTAGCCAAGCTAGCTGCCTGTTCACACACAGCTAGCTGATAATTAGCCACAGTGACCAGCAGCTACATTTTGATGCCACAGTGCACAGGCAGCCAACTCCCAGACAATGTTGGCACAATGGTCGCACTAGAGCATTTGACTAAACACAGTTTGATGCTTCTAAAAATTAATTTTTGTCAACTTTTAGCATGAGCAAAGTAAAGCAACAGGCCTACAACTAAATTTGGCAAAGTGTGACCCCAATGTGAAACTGAATAAGAAGTGAGAGTGTAAATTGCATCCCTGCAAATTCTGCCTTAGCCATTTAGTTCATCTTTTTGCGCATTACTAAAAATGAAGGCAATGGTCTCAATCGTGGTCTGAACGAGATCTGTATCCATCTAATATTGCAGGTACTGCAGTTCCTGGAGTGGCCACTTGAGACTTGCTCCAAAACGGATTTCTGCGGTACAGTCCAACTTCACAGCATTTTTAATAGTTTTTATTATCTGTAGTTAAATTCCCCTTCAGTACAGGGAGTGATTATTGATGTATTTATTGGCTAACATCTGTTTAGATACCATTAAAGATGCAGGTGTTTGATTAACACCTGTATATCGGTTTTCAGTCTGCTAAGCTTCAGCTCTATAGTTCGAGTGACAGAACCAAACTTTTTGGCTGCCACGTTTTCCAAATTAATTTCCAAGTTCTTTCTGGCTCTGATATTGTTTGGCAGAGCAACTTAAAAAGCTAAAAAAGCTTTTTAGCTTTTTAAGTTGAAGGCTGGAACTGAATCAGAATGGATCAAGGGTGAGAAGAGGGTTCATCTCGTGCTGTGGGCAGAGGTCGTCTCATGTCCTTCGTTCTTTAAGGGCTGCACAAGTGTTGTTCTTTCACTCTTCACAGCCGAATAACTGTAATAAAGAGCTTGAAACTAATGCAACACACTGCTGTCCCTCCCTGTACCTTGTGTCATCTTTATTTTCTTAGTTTCCACTTCGACTCAGTCTTTAATGTATATTGAGCAAAAGACCGAGGGAGCCAGAGGCCTCTGTCAGGACCTATTAGTTATCGAGACACAGCACAAACACAGGAAAAAGAATGACAGTGACTGCGTAGTTTGATTCATGGTATCAAAAATGTAGATGTCCTCCTCGCACAGGCAGGAGAAAGAAACCCCCTCTTTCAACATAAGTCCCTGATCTTTAACAACAGGGAATACTCATTTTAATGTCTTTATTTCCTCAGTTATAAGATGAAGAAAACAACCAACAACTTCTTCAATTCTACTAATTTTTAATGATTAAAATAAAAAACAGAATCTCTGCTACTGTTCAGTAGAAAACTTTCGTACTTCTTTTGCACATCACTGCTAATCTCATAAGGTTCCTTCGGCCCTGGTTCAGGAAGAAGCAGCAACACCTTGTCAAAGGAGGCTCTTCACCTTTGAAAAGGGTGCCCTTTACAAATTCTCTGACATGCCTGTGCGACACTTTTCACATTTAACAGAATTTTTGTTCTCTCTTTCACTCTGAAGTCAAATGTTCTTCTCAAGCTTTTAAGTGTGTGTGTGCATGATGTTACTGCAGCGATTCAAATGAAAGCCGCTGCAGTGTCTGACCACATAAGCATGACAGAGGAGGAAATGTATATTTTGTGAAGAAGCACTTCAAGCACTGAGAATGAGACCACGGGGAAATTTATAAACACATCTTTCTCTCTCAGTTTTGACCTTCTGCAGTTTTCTCCTCAGATTTTTTTTTAACTAAAATGGGCTTCAGGGTTTGTAAATCTGTAAATCTGACAATGGGGTAAATGGTTTAGTAACAATTACAAAAAGCTTTGCAGATTATGTTTTAATTCTATTGTCTCCTTGGTGCTATAATCTGTTGCATTAAATGTATTAAATGGTAGAAGGTTACCACAGAAATCTGGTTATGATCTTCATTTTCTGCAGCGCTCAGGCTCTCATGGACCCTCTGCGTAATTCTTCTAATTCTTCTAATTCTTCCCCACAGGGGAACATTTCAGTTATATTAAGCTCATGTCAGGTCAGCACATCAAGCACTTTTTTACTTAAAATAAAAAAGGTAGATATTTACAGAAATGAATCAAATTGAATTGAATTCAATATAGAGAAATGCCTGCTATAAATAACTCGTATTGCTCATGCTATTTTTGCTATTTTCACGATTTTCTAAGGCAACATTTGGATAACTTACACTGAAATTTTCCATGTGACACAAACACATTAGGCCTCATTAACTATTTCCTATTTATTTAAAAAGGAACACTGCCGTTTAACATAGTTCCAGTATGGAGCATGCTTCACAGAGAGTTTATGGTCATTGTTTTCAGCCCTTGTTGGGCTTATACTAACACAGCCTGTTCTTACCCTGCTCAAAAAAATAAGTGAACTGGTGTGGGAAAATAAACTGAGCATTGAAACCAAAATAGATTTTGGTTTTCAATAGAGAATAAGAGAGAGCTTACTCACTATGCGTGGGGGGGAGGCTGTGGGAGGGCCAGTTGTTTGCTTTGTGACTGCAGCTGAGGTGATGGGTTGCTGGGTGGGCAAGCAGAAGTTGTGAGTTTTTCAATGAGGGATTCCAGAAGTATTGGACCAGCTCATCAAGGACAGGGAAATGGATCTGAGGATTGAGCCGCTCCTCAGCCACGGCGAGAACGTTGTAAAGTGGAGAGACAAGGACATTACACTCAGGAGCTTAAAGACCACAGGTGAGGCACATTGAGGGATCAGGAGAGCCTGTTTTCCACTCTGATGATGCAGACAATGTTGATGAGGCAGATGTGGAGCAGGTGAGCTTGCTGAAGAGCAGGAGCACAGGACAACACCCAGAGACGGAGCATGGCTGCTCAACCCAACCAAGCCTAGCGTGACAAGGAGCTGGAACAGCAAACCATCCCAAAAGTGTTTAGTTCAAATTCTAAGCATTATAACTTTCTTTGTGTGTGTTTCTAAGACTGCTAGGACTTTGTGTCTCAAGACTGTGGGTGTGAACTATTTTTCAGGTAAGAAAAATGTTGCTGACAGAGCTGTCCTAATAAAAAGCTCTTACATACCGTTTGCACACAGATTTGTTTGTGTCCAGTGTTTTTATGATTTCAGTGTGGATGCGTTTCATTTTAAAATTATATCAAAGGTTTATCAAACAGCCTCTTGGCAGCTACATAGATCCACAAACAGTGAACATAACTAACAGTTTCATCTGTTGCACAATAAATGTGGTGACTCTGGTCACGTTGAGTTCTCCAGGCTGGCGTCTCTTGTGCCAAGAATTCAGAGCTACTGGGCAGTTCACAGTATAATCATCTCAATGTGCTTGAGATGATTGTACAGTATTAGAGGAGCCCAACCATCACACAGTCCTCTATAACAGGAAAAGTCCTTTGGCAGAACCAGGATCAGGGAGGAGTGCCATCTGCCTCGATTGGTTGGGGGTGATGGGCGGGGGGGAAACAGAAAAGAGGAACACAGAGAGACTGGGAACAAACCGAGAGCAGACAAAAGTTCTCCAGAGTGTCGTTAAGGATCCAACTGCTATAAATAGAAATGGTTTACTGAAACTAACACAAGATTCAACAATAATTTCTGAATGCAGGCCGCAACATGTGCGGTCAGCTCCAAATGTAAGAAATGTTTAAATGTGTCATCAGTGACTTTTACAGAAAGGCAACCGTAAAACAGAAACAATCACTTTATTTTCCGTTGGGTAGTTTAATATTTATTACTGTCCTGTGAAGACCATGTAGGTTTTCCTCCTTCCTCGGCTTGAGTGCTGCACGATGTGCTTAACTTACCAACACTTTAAAAGCTACTTAACACTATATCCCGAACCCTTGTCGTCACAAAACCTTGATAATGAAGATTAGACAACACGTCTGTTAAGATTATGAATCACAGTCTAATTTGTTTGTTTCCATTTTTCAATTCAACTTGGTTTTATTATTATTTAGCATCAATTCAATCCAACAGTTGCCTCAAAGAATTTTACATTGTGAGGTAAAGAGCCTACAATAATTGTCCACATGCATCTGTGCATGTGTAGAATTACTGTAGTTGACGTTGAAGCTGACTAGCACACTTTTCGGCAGGTAGTGTTGCTTTAGTCTTTAATTGCAAAGAAGCAATAAGAAATCTTTTACAGGATGGGATTTCCACTGTCTTGGTGCTAAGATCATGGATATAGTTCAAGCAAAAAAATAAAATGTTCTCGTGTTTAAAAAAAGTTTCTTGGAGTTTTCAGTGGTTTAGTGGGTAAATTGTGCCTGCATGGAAAAGAAACATGACAATAATAAAAAGAGAGACAGAAAAGAGCATATGAGGTCTTGAATAATCAAGCCTGTCTTATCTTAATGACCTTATAGTACCATATCACCCCATTCTTCAGGATCACTGCTTACCACCCATTATGTATTTATTTATTACTCATTATTAATCTCTATTTTTCTTCCACAGCAAGTCTTTTGTCCCGTCTTCCTCACTGCACCTCCAACCGGTCGAAGCAGATGGCCGCCCCTCCCTGAGCCTGATCCTGCTGAAGGTTTCTTCCTGTTAAAAGGGAGTTTTTCCTTCCCACTGTCGCCACAGCACTTGCTCAAAGAGAGTCACTTGGGTTTTCTCTGTTTTCTTTGTGTTACTGTAGGGTCTTTACCTAACAAAATAAAGCACCTCGGGGCAACTGCTTTGGTGCTGTATAAATAAAATTGAATTGAACTGAAATGCTCCAGTAGAGTGCAGTAAGTACACATACATGCTTCAGGCAGTCTTTTCAAGTCTCGAAGCTGGCTTGAAAAAACTGCACTAATCCGCAGTGTTTACATATCCATGTGAGTGTCTTAGGCAAGAATAATTCTTTTCACGAATGTTTTTGGAGTAAAGTCATCCTCACTTGGATCCTGGGTCTTGAGATTTGGGGTATGATTAAGGACTTTGTAGTTCGTATTTTCTTTATCTTTTATCTTGTATCTTGTATTTTGTTTTTTATTCCATATTTCTTATTTAAAATTTACCTCTGCCCCACCCTTATTGTCAATAATTATTACCATATTTTTCAGACCATAAGGCACACTGTCGATCAACGGGTCTGTTTTCATACATAATGCACACCAGATTATAAGGCGCACTAAGGGAAACAAAACAGTCAAATACGTCAAATTTTACTCAACTCATTCTTCTTGCTTCCTCCACTTCCGTACCATTGATTCTTTAATGTTGAATTCTCTCGCAGCTGCTCTATTCCCATGTTGTTGCAGTATATTAATGACTAACCTCATATTGTGGGTGGATGATCTCAGTTATTCTCCTGACTTAACTTTGGTCCATTTCCAGCATCCCGACATGCAATTGCATTTGTCCCTAACCATCACGTTAACTTTTATCAAGTGAAAAATGTTAGCGTTCATCCTCCAGCTTCACTGTGTTTATGTTATGCTAACATAGCTGTGTCGCTAGCGATCACATAGCACATCATTATATACCAGCTAGTTCAACTTCAGTAACCCTACAAACGTCACTGCTGTTTAGTTTTCTGTCTTCATTTATGTTGGAAGAGATGGCAGAGCTGTACGTTTTTATTTTTTCAGAAATCTCTCAGTCAGAATGTGCCATATCATGTTTAGGTGGAAACTAGCGAGCTAACTTCCTGCTGACTTCTAATCCTGACATCCTTTGATGGCTCTTTGATATAGCCCATGATGGTGGAGAGGTCAAAGAAACTGATTATGTTAAGTGTACTTTATACATAAAGCAAGTATCTGTAACTGATTGACTGATTGCTTGATTGTAATCACCTGTAATCTATGGGTGGATGGTTGGGGATCCAGTACTTATTTCACTCAATGATGCCAAAATCAATTTAGATTTTAATGTTATGTTTTTATTCTAGATTTTTGTTGCCTCCATAAAAAATGAATAAACCATAAAATTTAGAGACTGTTCATTTCTTTCTAAGTGAGCAATAATTATTCCCCAAATGTAGATTAGACCTCAAAAAAAAAGCTAAATTTGAATCCAGCCTTTGCGTGGTGGAGTACATGAATGTCTCCCCAAGCCCAGTGAAGTTAAATTGTTGTAGCATGTGATAGGCATGTTCCTATGGTAACTGAAAGAGTCTGCGGATTAGTTGGATCTTGCACATATTGTATATTGTATATCAAAATGAAAACGTTCTGTACAAAACTAAAGCAGTATTCATTTAAAGGACTTGCACTACAATGTAAAACCTTCGGTCCTTCACTACACTTAAGAAAGTAAGACCCTTTGAACTCACAGACACAGCAGGGTAAACCACGCTGGTCTGATGCAGACTGTTTTAATTCCAGCACAAGCACAAGAAA
>NW_005187432.1:4388941-4391083 GCF_000239375.1 Pundamilia nyererei | reverse complement strand
TATATATATATATATGTATATATATTAATATGTATATATATGTATATATATGTTTGTGTGTATACATAAGGTATATTGATAGGTGTCCTGCTCCTGTTTATTATATGTAACACCAGCTACAGATCGAGACATCAGTCACCTTCTATTGCATCATTAATCGTTTTATATTTTGTATTGACTTCAAAAAACTCTACCTACCTTTCAGTTCGCTAGAATCTCTTTTAAGAGGGCAAAACTCACCTCAGTGAAACACACAAAACCCAAGATAAATGAGGACAAACACACAAAAATCAACAGTCTTCAGTCTTTTTAATGGACACCTGGATGTGGTGGGGGATTTTTACATTTGTGAACATGTTCATGCGACCTTCCCAAGGTCAAATTACTCTTAATTTTTTTTTAAGTGTGTTACTTTTTTAGTTAGAGCTAATACCTTTTTCCTTTCAGAGTGCAAAATCCACCTCAGTGGAACGCACAAACAAAACATTCAAGTAAGGCAGTGTGGTACTTTATGTTGTGAAGATACTTTAACTCCTTTCAAGGTCACCTGAATCACCAGGGTTTAAAACTTTTAAGAACATCTTGATGCAAATACTTTGAATTCCCAGGCCTTTATTCTCATGTTTAGCCTGAAAAAAACCCTCCAATGTCTGCCAATAGGAATCTTTAAAACTTGCACATTTTGAAGGTTTATTGAATTGAAATGAATTTCATGTTTTACTAAATAATAGCGGTTTTATTGCTGCTTTTAGTTGAAAATGCCTTTCAGCACGCTTATACAGAACATGTTAAAACACTTAGAAAGCATAAACAGATGGTAAACTTCAAACATCGACACTATTTTAAATATGTAACCTTTAGTTGTCGTCGTTTTACAGATAAAGCAAGACACCTTTCAACTTTCAAATCAGTTTCTGTGTGTATTGAAGGCTTCAGTGCAGCACGCTGACGATTTCATTAAAAACACAGTAAAGATCACATGAAATGAGATTTACTAACTTTTTTTGACACTAATTAGATCCTTCATGTTTTGAGTTTGTGTTCAGATTACTCAGAATCATCTGCTCGCAGCGAATACAACATTTCTCTTAACACGGAAAGTATTCCTCTCAACTTGTACTGTCACAGTCGGTGTTGTGCAAAGTAAAAACTGGAGAAAACAGAGAAACTAGTTGAGTTTATCCTGCTGGAAACAATCACCGTAAATTATTAATCGTAGATTCATCGAGACAAACAAACACTCGGATAATTTACCCCCTTCTGTCGACAGCAACATTATGCTGTGTTGGATTTGTGTTGCCGTGTCGCTGCTCACAGCATTTTTTCACAGCCCATCTGCCTGCTGGGGATCATCCTGCTCACGTCGATGTTGTTGTTTGCAAAGATCTCTTTGGCTTTCTCGATGGTGGATTCTGGCAGGGTGCGTGTTCGCCCCAGGATCCAGGCGAAGTCGACGTGGAAGAGCCTGAGGATGTCAGTGCATGAATACACCAAGGCCGAGTTCACGTAGTCAGTAGACAGGATCCAATAAGGGGAGTAGGGAAGGACTGTGATCAAGACAAAAGTTGTAAGAGTGAAGAGACAAAAGTATCACAGTATTTTATCCTGAAGCTACACATACTGAGAGAAAGTCGTATATCTAATATGTGGTTTATAGAGGCTGATTAACTCATTACATTTCCACTTCATTCTTAACAACTCACAACACAGCCAGTCATTCTCAGTGTTGTCACCAGATGTTGCTCACCGTAGGAATAACTTATTCCCAGCTTGGCTGGATTCTTTATATCCTCTACGACCCCGATCCCTTCGATTTTCTTCACCTCTCCTTTTCTGTTTTATTCCACACAGACAAACTTCATGTTAGACTAAAACGGCTGCACGGCATGCAGACATTATCTCCTGGCTCCACGTTTGCACAGATAAATTCAATGGGACTCACAGTATTTCAGAGCTGACCACTCGAATGGAGTTGCTCGTCGTCAAAGTGAAATTGGTTTCAATGCAGCGGCCTTTCTCAAACTGGGCTGGCAGTTTGGCAATTTCAAACCATCTCCCCATGAACTGTGAGGGCAGAAACACGCACGGGTTCAAAGACAACTCAGAGCAATGTGAGTGCAGACTATGAATAAATCTACATAC
>NW_005187432.1:4386518-4388630 GCF_000239375.1 Pundamilia nyererei | reverse complement strand
ATGTATATTATAAACTATATAAATAAAAAGTACTTTTAATAGATTAAATTATATTTTTTTCACATGAAAACAATATTTATATTAATAAATCCTTGTTTAACTGTGGTGTAATTATAATTAGTAGTAGTTGTATTTAATTATGTCCATATGCATGTGTCTACCAGCCTCGATTTTATGGTGCCCACACGATACAGAGACAAATATGATGACAAACACTCCTATCTGCTTCCACCACACACTATTCTGATCTATATCACAAATGCCAGCAATTACTAAACATGTACGTTTTGCTACTTAATAAGAATGTATCATAAACAGTCAGCAAATCTTTGCCATATGAAAATATTTAAACAGAAATCTCTGATAATGTTTGTGGTGTCAGCTTTTTCCTTTTCAAACTGTGCGAGAGAAGAAGGATCTCATGACATTCACGCCTAATGTGTTCAGCGTATTCTGCACAGTCTGCACCGTCACTGGTACCTGTTTAAGGCTGAAGGCGGGTTGAACAGCAGGCTCTGGACACGGGCCCCAGTGGGGAACCTGAGCCCTGATGATGGGGAGGGTGAGTGCAAACACCAGAGCCAAAGGTAGCTTCATGGTAAAGATGTGGCTTTATTACCTAAAGAGAGTATGAAAGAAAAGCAGGTAAGGTAACACAAACCAAAAAGAAACATGGCCAACGCAAACAAGATTACTGCTACATCAACTCAGGTAACATTTTTCTTGGCAGAAATAATCTAATATTAACTAATTTATAGTTTAATCCTTCGCATGTATCTCCACAGATTTCTCTTACCTCTGTGTTCCAGTGGTTCAGATATGTGCTCTGTCTTTACCGACTCTGCTGTTTGAGTTGGAGACGTAGTCCTCTGCGAGGTTTTGCAGTTCTGTGTCCTCAATGGGCGTCTTTGTTTAGAGCCAGCTTTATTTCAGACATGAAGTAAGCTATTAGCAAATTGGAGTCATGGGGGACATACCAGGAGAAACGTAATGAATGTAATAAAATAATCTGGATGCCCTCCTGCCCCAGATGGACACAAAAGTATATATTTTGTTTTGTTTTTTATCAGAGGATTGCTTTAAATGACAAGTTCCAAGGTTACATGATTTTGTACACAGACACACAAGTACTTTAAGACAGAAGTGTTGATCCACAAAATGCAAGCGTGCTATACTCATGTGTGTTTATATGAAGAAAATGTACAAAATGATTACATTTGATCTGATTTAATAATATCTTGTCCGGCAGGACTGAAACCTTCAGATTTGCTGCATGGCCTCGCAAATGGTCGATGGTTTACATATTTACATTTCCTGCTCTTTAATGACTCTCTGTTTCTCTATAGCACCAACAGCATATAATAGCATTCATGGTTTACACCAAGGGTGTCGAAATCACTGTAATGATTTTGTGGGTTACATTTAGTCTGATTTGGTCTTGAGTGAGCCTGATCACTGAACCTATTCCCTAAAAAAAGACACCTGCAAATTCCTTTTCTTTTAGTGTTAAAAAATTCAAGTACGCATTTTATGAACCATTTATTTATAAAACTGATGATGAATACCCCAAGTGTAATTCATCTTCATTTCTTCTGCACTAAGAAATGCTACGGCCGTCAGCACGGCTCTTCGGATGTACACAAAAAAGAAATATTACAGAAAAGTTGCTTATTTCCAGCTTTTATTCTCTTACTAAAAGGCCAAAATTTTCTGTTGATTCAAACAAGTTTTACTCTTTGAGGTGTTTTATGTTGTTGTTACTGAGACGGCTGTTCAACCAAATCTTTGCCTTTCATTCCTTGTACATGCAGGAACTCAGCAGACACACTTGACACACGGGTTCATCCCACCAGGAAACACTTAACAATGGGCTAAAATGACCTGTTTTTGGCACCTATGCACCTGCAACACCTTCCTTCCAAAAAGCACTGAATGATTTTTATTTCATGACAGTAACTTCTCCACCAAAGCTGAATTACATATAGTATCATCATGTTGCCTAGCAACCACCAGCAGTGGGGTAAAATGACCCCTTTTATGTTGCATTTGTGCACCTACTTTATAAAAACCTGGAATCACTTTCATTTCATTGACTTAAATATTAATTTTATC
>NW_005187432.1:4378850-4385082 GCF_000239375.1 Pundamilia nyererei | reverse complement strand
GAAAACACAGGGCTTAAATACACGGGGAGTAATCAGGGAATGGGCCACAGGAGGGAGACACAGCTGGGAGCAATTAGGCTAACGAGACAGGGGAGCGGTAAAACTGAACACACTGACATGAGACATGAACTTTCAGAATAAAACAGGAAACTAACAGACACAGAGAACCAGACAGGACACTGAACTTGACAGGCAGACTCATGAGCAGACACAACAACACCATGGACAGACAGAGGGAACACAGAGAAGTGGGAGCAGGCAGGCAAAGAACAGAAACCTAACAAATGGCAAAATCACAACAGAATACACACTCGGAATGAACAAAAGCATAAGGAAACACAAAACACTGAGTCCTCAGACTCAGGACCATGACAAAAACACTGAGTCCTCAGACTCAGGACCATGACAATGATGATGTCATCATTAGGGAGACCCCTAATAAAAAAGGGGGAAAAAAACAATAGAAAAAGTCTGTGAATATCGACTCCCATCTTTTTTGCTTTCTTATGGTTTCCGTTCAGGCTACAAGCATGTAGCATGTAGTCTGCAGCATCTAAGGAGGAGTGGACCGTCGAGCTAAAATCTGTTAGAACGTGTTTTGACAGCTTAAATTAACTCGTGTACTTTTCGCATTTTCTTGGTAACATTGACAAACAACTTAAAAACTTAAATCCTTCTGAGTTTGTCTTTGTAACAAAGGATCAAACATACACCTACACCCAAAAAACTGGTATTAATAATAATAATGGATTGCATTTATATAGCGCTTTTTGGGGCCCTCAAAGCACTTTACAATTCCACTATTCATTCACTATCACATCACACACTGGTGGAGGCAAGCCACAGTTGTAGCCACAGCTGCCCTGGGGCAGACTGACAGAAGCGAGGCTGCCATATCGCGTCAATTGATTTTAATATACACAAGCATCTATGCGGACTTGGTAGGGCTTTTTCTTTATGCTTAAAACACGACGAAAGCAAAAAGAGTTTATCATGAGTATCTCTGGTTATACCCTGACATCTAAATATTTAAAATGCTGCAATATTCTGTTTAAAATTCAAAATAGCTTAAACCAAAAGCTGACAGTTACATCTGACGACGGAAGGCTCCCAGACACAGCGTTCTGGCAACCAACAAGGTTAAATTAAAAAAAGGAAAAGATCAAAAGGCTCAATTTCCAGCTAATACACTTCAGAGAGGAATGACTTGTTAGCTGCACTCAGATGCATCAAAGGCTGTTTTCCCAGGATCAAGGCAATAAGCTCGACTGGTCAGAAGATCAAGGCAAAGAATCAGCCTCACTGGCAAACTAGCAGCAAGACAGAGAGGGAACGCTTCAAAAGGGTGCATTAAAGATGCAGAATGTAAACACTGCAAAGGGACAGGGCGTTCTGGATTTGATTGGGTGCACGTGATTTAAAGTTTTTGTTCTGATAATCTGTGGAGGATAATCCAGTTTCTATTTTCTGTCTTGAGTAAACTGGATTGTCTTGAAGTTTTTCTCTCCCTTTTCACTTTTCACTGTTTACTCATCCTAACACATGCACCTTAACCAGCCACTTAAAGGTGGAGACAAACTCACCACCTCTGTGGAAACACCGACCTCACCGACCGACTTCAGCACCTATTATCCCACATACCCACACACGGGTTTTATAGTTCAGCGGGAATTGAAGCATGTTCCTGACACTGTAAAACTGCATGGTAAAAAATGTTGTTGCTAAAGCTCAAATTCAAAAAATAAACTTTAAATCAATAAAATACATTTTATGATATTTTACACATGTAGTTAAAACAAGCATCTTGGACTCAGTTTTGAGTTTTGTGGGTTTATGATTTCTTTTGGGGGTTGAGATGTCAGGGGTCTGTGTGCGGGCAGGTGGAAATGTGGATCCAAATGCAGGACTGCGAGATGAAATGTAACTGAAAACCACAGCTTTTATTGCTGGCATGAAACAAACACAGAAACCAAACCATGAAACCAAGCAGGAACACACAGGCAGGATCTGAGGGTACAACACGACACTGGGTTGAGGAAAACACAGGGCTAATATACACAGGGTGGTAATCAGGGAATGGGTAACAGGAGGGAGACACAGCTGGGAGAAATTGTGGCTTACGAGACAGGAGGAGCAAAGCTGGACACACTGATATAAGACACAATCCTTCAAAATAAAACAGGAAACAATACACAAGGATGCAGACTAGGAAACACAGACTTAACACGGGCAGAACTAAAAATAAACCAGAATAAGCTGGAACATAGAACATCATCATCAAATAGATCAAGAAGATACCCAAAAAATACAAAATCAAACCAAAACATGAAAACTCAAAATACTGGGTCATAACTGACCCAGAACCTTGACATGAGAGAAGGATTTATCATCATCTGTTTAAGATTTCATATTCCCTGCTGCAATTAAATCTCTTTATTAATTTTACCATTAGTCCTGCACTTTAGATGGTGATAGTTTTTTTCTTTCTTCTTCTTTCCCTTCATGTTTTCTTCTGTCTTTCCATGTCTAGGTCACATGTGTGATTCTGTCTTCTGTTTAGTTACTCCCTGCCTTTCTTTGGCGGTCTTTTGTCTCTTGCTCTGTGGATCTAGTTGAACATACACTGTCTCATCATCTCTAATTCGTTCCCACTGTGTCTTTGACCTGTTGTCCCCTGTGCTCATTACCTTGGAGCAGCCACATACTGAACCACCAGCTTACCGATTAGTAGCTGACAGCTTTAGCCACACAATCTCCCGTCTGCATGCATATCCTATATCCTTGGGCATTATACTGAACCCCAAGTTGCTCTTGGATGCATTCATCGCAGAGTGAATGTTAGAAAGCACTTAGATAGAAAAAGCATTGAAAGAAAGTGCTTGTATAAATGGGCGAATGAGCCATGTTGTATAAAGTGCTGTGAGTGCCCAGGTAGATTAGAAAAGCGCTGTATCAGAACCAGTCCATTTACCATGTTGTGGGAGTTTCCTCTTGTCCTTTGTCATGTTGTCAGTCTCAGCTGCGTGTTGCCGTGGTTCCCGTTTTCACTTTATTCCCTGGTTCAGGCTTTTGGATTATCCTTTGGACTTCATTCTGAAGTACCGGCATTAAAGGCTCGCTTTCTGTTCGACTGCCACTTTGCTTTTACTGTTTGCTCCCTGTAAAACTGAAAGACAAATTTAGTTGGACTTCTTCCAAAATAGATGAGATTGAAATATTTGAAAAGGTAAACTGCTGTTTTTAACTGTGAAATATAATTGGCACTAGTTTTGCTAAAGTTGCAGTTGGACTCACACTGATGTCAGAAGCCGAGCAGAGATTCCTGCTTATTTTATTTATTTTATTTTTTTATTTTTTGTACACTACCTGCTTTGATGATAATTATGGTAGATTTAGGGCCAATACTATTCCTGAACCTGCTCTGATTGATATTTTGGCCACTTGAGGGCAGCATGAGGAGCCATAGTAAACAAACAGCTGGGTTTATAGACAGCACTGACTGCAGAGCTGGATGGTGATGTAATGTGTGGCCATGGTCACATGAAATACTGGCTTACATCTGAGGACGCATCAGAAATGTGCTCAAGCTCATGAGTGTTCAGTGCTTTTAATGTGTTAAAAAGCTGAGCAGTAGACTTGTTTTATCAGAATTGTGTCTTTTATTTTGAAAGGCATTTGTTGTGATGCCTTTTGTGCAGATCTTACAGTTACAAAAGTGAATTTCCGACAATATAAACAATAAGAAAAGAAATCCAACATGACTGCTTTTTTTGCCTCTTTTTCTTCTAATGTCATGAGTGACAGCGTTACTTTTGTTCATTGCAGAGAAATGCGCTTCTTCAAATGCGTAAGCGTCATCTTCAAACTGCTCACAAATAAATATATTCAGCCCAGAAATTATAAGCTAATAAAAAATTATAATTTGTACCGGATGTTGCTTCTGACGAAGCTTTACCAGAAGCAACATTAATATGATCTGTCAGCATTGCGTGACAGCCGCCGTTGTGTGCATTTCATGTCACGCTGGGGCTCCCGCAGCTGTGCACACAAGCATGCTGTGGGTTAAACATGTGGAAGAGAACACACTGCTCTAACTATAGTGCAATGTACATGTGCACTATAGTTAGAGCTTGAGAAAATGTCCTTCTGCTGAAGAACAACAAAGCTCACAAATTTACGTGCAAACTTTCACTGCTGTGAAGCCAGTGCTGTATTCAAAAGAGACTTTGTTTTTAAGTTTGGCAACACATCAACATGACTGGGGACTTTTGGTCTAACAGAAAGAGTATTTATTGAGAGGGGACAATATAGTGAGGGAACACAAAACTGAAATCATTTTCTTTGCTTTAATTGACTGAGTTTGTCTAATAGAGAACAATTATATGGTGTGACATTCACATTCAGGGAAGACTAAAACACTGTCAGCCTCCAGGAGAGTTTGGTGTGGGATCTATCTCATGCCTCAGGGCCCTGCATTCAGAGCCTTTGTATGCTTTGACTTTACTCTTCTAGTCTGAAAATCAGTTGAATGATAGAAAACAACCACAAAGAAACACAAATTCAGTTCTGTATACGTGTGACCGAATACGACTGTGTGTGAGTGGGTTGTGGATTAATCAAAGTTTTAATGGCAGCTCAGTCCAAAACCTCAAGCAACAGAAGAACAAACCACAACAAAATCTGTCAGACACACCAAATATTCCTTTGCTGTTGGGCGTCTGTTCTGCTGCAATAAATTGTCTGTTATCATTATTGTGTCCGACACTTTTTCTCTATCGTTAATTTCATGAAATAATTAGAATACGGTCACAGAACATGATCTCAAATCTTCCTGAACAATAATTTAAAAATGAAAGTGGTTGCTTCCCGTTGCCGTCGGCTAATTAAGAAATCTGCATGTTTCTTCATGTTAATGAAAATTAGAACAGGCTCGTCATTTCAGGGATTTAATTGGCCTTAAAAAGACTTTTCTCTTTTTTTTAAGTCTCATGAAGCAGATTCCTTTCATGAAAAATGACCGAATGGAGCATTCACGGCTAAATTAAATTAAACACAAACACCTCGGGGCCAAGTGATAAAAAACGTAATATGTGATATAAGAAAAATAGCAAAGCACCCTTATTTTTATGTATTTATTCAAATGAAAAACAGGATTTTACCAGCACTTATGGTTATTTTGCCTTTATGCAGTTATTAAACAAATGTGTTGTTCACTGCAATCGACACTCCAGAATTGGAGGAATTTGTCTTTGTTATGTGGAAGTGAAATTGTGGAGCTGTAAAGCCTATATATGATAATGTTTAGTGTTTCAAATAGGGAACAAATTAGAAATATGTAGCCTGTTGTTATTCAGATTCCCATCAATAAAGAAGCTGGAGACATAACAGCTGATGACCTGTGGAGATGAAGTGGGATTAATTAACTGTGCACTGCTTCCCACTTTTATTCAAATATGGAAAACCTAAATCATCAAATGTTAATTTTTCCTTTTTTCTGATATACTTTATGTGCAGTGTTGCCAAGTTTGAAAACAACTTATTTGAGACTGGGGAGTGTTTGGTTAAGCTTATACAGTATGTGGTGTCTTTAACATATCAAACATGGCTGAGAGGATGATGATGATGATGATGATGATGATGATGATGATGATGATGATGATGATGATGATGATGATGATGATGATGATGATGATGATGATGATGATGAGTTCCACTCTCTGCCAAAACACAAACTAACACAGGTTTACAGGTTATACAGAAAAAAACATCACAGGATCGAGCTTAACTGAACTAAATGAAAACCTTTTTTTTGAGTAAAGATAAGGTAAATCCATTAAACTGTGTTTCTTTTATTACTTTATGGAAGAATATCATCATGTTTTGTGGTGCAAGTGTGTAAAAAATCCATCTGTTTTATAACGTTTCCAGAAAACTAAAAAGTTGAGCCCCAGTTTGCTCTGACTTTGGAGAATATTTTTTCAACTCTTGTGTAAAATACTCTAATATTCACCTCCCTCTCAGGTCCGACTGTCATGACAGTAGATGTTAATAACACAGGTGACTTTATTCTTCATAATCAGGTCAAGTTTCCTCCAGGACAAGAACATCTTAAACGTGCCTGCTGGCATTAGCACTTAGCTGAGAGAACCACTGTGCCGAGCATCACCAGCTTTTGGACTCTGGTTGGATTGCAAAGAATAAAAGTCTCACAGTTTGATCTTTCAGTCTCAGA